>NC_134503.1:5597221-5626500 GCF_040206685.1 Ascaphus truei
ACAGTGGCAGGGCATTATGGGGCATGACTTTGGACGCTCCCGTAGTGAGTGACAGCGATACCCCCCCATGCTGCCTGCACACACTGAGGGGCAGCTTGGGGCCTTATTAAGCGCATGTTCCCCCCACAAGCTCAGGACAGTATACAGCCTGGGATCGGTCAAACCGTGACCAATAGTCTGAGTCGGCGATAAGATTTATTAATTAGGGGTTCGCAGAACAGATATTTTCCAGGGGGAGCACAGTGTAAAAAAAAGCTGGGAATCTGAAACGGTGCTCGTCTCCAATCCAGAAGCGGACCCGCGCGGCTGAGGTAGGGATGCAGAATAACCGACCAGCGCCCAGCGACAGAGTCCTGTCAGAGTATCCGAAGTCGATAAGTAGGCAAAGGGTCAGGGCAGGCGGCAGTGGTGCAAAGTCCAGTAAACAGGCAGAGGTCAGGGCAGGCAGAAAGCAGCGAGGTCGGGGTCACGGTCTGGGGTCAGCAATATGGGGAATCCAAACAGACAAAAGGGTAAGGTGTGATAGCGAAGACACCAGGAACTGCAACTCGGCGACTCCCACTGGGAACTGCAGCCTTATATAGCCAGCTGCCAGTACCCAAAATAGCCAAATGAGCAGAAAGGTCAGGCAACCTGAAAACCCAAACAGCAGCAAAACCCGGCACGGATCGAGCAGAATCCTTACAGAATCGCTGATCTTAACAAAGACATACTAATATGCACAATGAAATAGACAGATATGCACATGTATTCTCTCTCTCTTTGAGACCCATGTACGCTTACATATTGTCATGTACTGCTTATATGTGCCCCTTGTTCCTCACGACTTATGACCGAAACATGTAGTAAGCTAGTTTTCAAGTAGCATTGTGCTGCATTACTCTGGAGCTCTCCCTAGCACTGTCGAGTGAGTGTAATCAGAGTGCGTCCATGTGTCTGATCCATCATTACCCTCATTGGTGAGACCTCTCGCGCAGTGCCCCCAAGCATTCTGGGAGAAGAGCTAAACTCCTCGGTCACTATTCACCAGCCCGTCGTCCTAGAGTGCCAGAGCAACGCCATCCCTCCTCCCAACATCAGCTGGCTGAAGGACGGGCGACCCCTCCTTCACAGGCACGGGGTCCGAGTCACAGAGAACGGGCGCTACCTACAGGTGAGAGAGGATGGGGGGTCAGATGGTGGGCGGAGGACGAGAGTCATGGATGGGAATGGAAAGTGGGGGCAAGTAGAGACTTTCGTAGAAAGGGCGATAGAGGAAGAGGAGGAAGTTGGCAGGAAATGAAATGGTAGGATGGGGAGGAGAGAGGTAGGAGCTCAAGTCCTGTAGTAAATGGACATCCCTATTCCTTCCATCACTAGGGGCACTGGCAAAGGTTTATGGGAGCGACTGGTGATACACTGTAAATAGAGGTTGGGTGAAGACAGTGTCCAGGTCTCCAAAGACCGTTGTATGGTAGTGGATGGTAGTCGGTACCTCTTATTTACAAATATATTTATTTTTAAGAAAAATGCATTCTTTAAAATCATGTCCCCCTTCCTATTTTTATAGCCTTCACAAATCCTCATAGAGTGGTGTCTCTTTACATACCAGGGTTGGGCTCTCTTGGAATCGGACACCGTAGCACTGTTGTTTTTAATGGCACTTTGACCAACAGGTCTAATTATGGGCTGGATGCAAATAATATATATGGGGGGTGGGGGGTTCAAGTAACTGGGTCCATATATAAGATCTGATTAGGAGGGGGAAGGATTTGGGTGAGCATGCAGACATAGCCAGAGGTAAGGAGGGCTCTGCTAAGTGACTAGAAGGCTACAGGCAACTTGCTCTCATGTCCCCCCCGCGCCCCGTCCCCCGTCCCCTCCACCTCCCTCTCCCTGTTTTTGCCCCATTAGATTGATCAGACACAGCTGCGAGATGCTGGAAGATATACCTGTGAGGCCTCCAACGATGCCGGACGTTCAGAGAAGCATTATAATGTTATTATCAAGGGTAAGGAGGCCATATTGGGCATATTATATCCAGGAATCGCCTGCACTAATGCCCTTTAACATTTGAATCCCCCCAGATGATCAGGTGACTTTGTGGTATAGTGCAGGGTGCTCAAATTCAGTCCTCAAGACCCCCCCCCTCCCAACAGATCGGCTTTTCAGGATATCCCAGCTTCAGCACAGGTGGCTCAATCAGTGACTCGGTCAAAAACTGAGCCTCTGAGCCACCTGTGCTGAAGCAGGGACTGATTGAGCCACCTCTGCTGAAGCTGGGATATCCTTAAAACCTGACCTGTTGGGGGGAGGGTGGGGTCTTGAGGACTGGATTTGAGCATCACTGGAATAGGGTGATAGCAGATGATGGTCTGATTGTACATTCCTATTATCTCCTCCTTTCTCAGTGCCGCCTTCCTTCCCGGCATCCCCTGCTCCCCATCTGTCTGTCATTGAGGGACAGTCTGTCAGCCTCACCTGTGAATGTCATGGGGTTCCTGCCCCAACACTCACCTGGACCAAGAATGGTGAGAGCTTGGCATGGAGTGAGAGCGAGGTGCTAGCAGAGGGTCTGTCGGTTAGAGCAATGCGTTGCAGAGAGAGAAGTCTCAAGCCTTTCTCCCATTCAGGGTCCCCCCTTGTGACGGAGGACTCTGGGCTGAGTGTGGCATCTGCTGGTGGGAGGCTGTTGCATATCGGGGAGGTGCAGGCGTCAGATGAAGGATCTTACACCTGTGCGTGCAGCAATGAGGCGGGCAGCAGCACGAGGGAGCATTGGCTGGAGGTTTACGGTAAGAATGCCTCAATGTCTTTACTTCTCTATCTCAGCTTTTTTCCCTTCTACTCTTATTTTACTCTCGTGGTTTTCTGCTTCTCTGCTGCCTCTTTCCCCCCTGTATGTCTGACTTTCTTACTCCTTGGCTGTCTCTCCTGCTCCTGTCTGTCCCTCGTCTTCTTCAATGTCTAGCTCTTTCCCCTCTGCCTGTCTGCGTCTCTTTCCCGGGCTTTGTTTCTTTCTCTTGTCTGTCTGTCTCTCTCTTCCTCTTTTATATCTTTCTTTCCCTTGCCTGCCTTCCTATCTTCTAGTCTACCTGTCTCCCTTCCTGTTGGGTGCCTGCCTTCCTATCTTCTAGTCTACCTGTCTCCCTTCCTGTTGTGTGCCTGTCTCCCTTCCTGTTGTGTGCCTGTCTCCCTTCCTGTTGTGTGCCTGTCTCCCTTCCTGTTGTGTGCCTGTCTCCCTTCCTGTTGTGTGCCTGTCTCCCTTCCTGTTGTGTGCCTGTCTCCCTTCCTGTTGTGTGCCTGTCTCCCTTCCTGTTGGGTGCCTGTCTCCCTTCCTGTTGGGTGCCTGTCTCCCTTCCTGTTGGGTGCCTGTCTCCCTTCCTGGTGTGTGCCTGTCTCCCTTCCTGTTGGGTGCCTGTCTCCCTTCCTGTTGGGTGCCTGTCTCCCTTCCTGTTGGGTGCCTGTCTCCCTTCCTGTTGGGTGCCTGTCTCCCTTCCTGTTGGGTCCTGTCTTTCTTCCTTCTCCCTGTGTCTGCCCTCTTTCCTCTTGTCTGGGTCGGTATCCTCTCCTTGTGTGTCTCTGTCTCCCTTCTCGCTGTCTCTTTTTCTCTTGCCGGGCTTCTGCCTCTGTCTTCTTTTTCCCTCTCTCATGCCATCAGTATCTCTTTTCTCTCCCCGTTCCTTCTCCCTGTTCACAGCTCTGCCGGTGATCTCTGGAAGCGGTGGGATCCCTAAGGGATTGACGGTGACCCGTGACAGCCATGTCTCCATGGAATGTATGGTCAGCGGAAAACCCAGACCATCTCTGACCTGGCTGAAGGATGGGTACCCCGTGGGTAGCGGGACAGAGCTGATCCTACACAACAGGGGGCAGCAGCTGAGCATCCCAAGGGCACAGCCTTCCCACTCAGGACGCTATGTCTGTGTGGCTGTGAATGCAGCAGGACAGACAGACATGACGTTCGAGCTCTCGGTACAGGGTAAGGGGCTTTTAACATCGGAGAATTCACCCCATCACTACGGAAGGAGACTGCAAAGGATTAAGGAAGCAGTTCTTGTCCAATATGTTTCCTTTTGGCCTCCATTGAACGTGCTCCAGCATGAAGCTATTCAATGTCCATTTACTTTCTGCTGTCAAATAATAATATACTGTAAAATGGGCTGGTATGATATTCAGTAACTGTGGCCCCCGGCTGATCAGAGCAGACCCATGAGTGGGAATTCACGGGGGATGCCAGTCACCCACGGGCGCACCATGCAGCTTCTTCTCACCGGTCACTCATAACTACTCTTCGAGCACTGTGGATGTGAAACTGCAATATGGGGGGTTAGACTAGGTTGACCGTGGGTAGGAAGCTTGCATTTCCCTTCTGTATGGCATTTTATCTGGTTTTCCTACTTTTCTTGCAGTTCCTCCAGAGCTCCCGGAGACACAGGCAGAGCCGTTTAATGTCTCCGTCACTCTTCATGGTACCCTCACTCTCACCTGCGAAGCTTCAGGGATACCTCCCCCAGTCATGGCATGGCACAGAAACAATGTACCACTCACCCCTGGGGAGAACATTCACCTTCAGTCAGGTAAGATGTTTGCTTCTGTCAACGAGCTTCTATCCCAGTGTTGATACAGTGACTTATATACTTAGACTCAGGACAGATACATCAATGGGAGCTGTAGGTCGCTGGTTCATATCCTGCCCTGGTCTTCTTATTGTGGACCAATTAAACCCTATATAGTAGTTAAGGTATTATTATATTGGCTGAAGTTCACAGATTTTGTCTCACTTAGTTCAACTTTCTCTTGCCAATAGGTGGACGGGTTCTTAAATTGGCGCACGTCCAGATCCAAGATGGCGGGCTCTACACCTGCTTGGCAACCAATGCAGCAGGGCAAGGCAGGAAGGATTTTGTTGTGGACATCCTAGGTAAGAGCCAACTGCCCAATATCTCCCCACTGCTTCCAGGTCTGACAATGCAATGGAGCACATAGGGATCAAAGGTACTGTCTAGGATTTGGCTCCGTCTCTTCCTCTAAATGGAGGGACTTCTAACAATGTGATTTTTGTAGTTCCTCCCAGCATGGAGAATGACGAAGAAGATGACCTAAGAGTGCCTGAGGGGCAGTCTGTTCACCTTCACTGCAGAGTTACAGGTGAGTGCAAATCTGAAAGGCTTTCTGGCATTCACTGATGGAAACTCTACTGCAGCTGTTGTGCATAAAAGCCTCTTTCTCCATAGTAGCCACTGTCTATGACATTATATATTGTAGCATTCTGAGTGTGGGATGCAGCAGTAACACATTGCAAACACTGACATATCTCTATCAGGTCATCCTAAGCCCCGGATCACCTGGTTCAGGGATTCCAAACCCTTACAGAGCGGAGACGGCATTAAGATCTCCCATGACGGCTCAGAGCTGAGCATACAGAGAGCTGGCGTCTTCAACACTGGTCACTACACCTGTCTGGCTACTAATTCCATCGCAGAGAGAAGCAGACACTTTATACTGACTATTCTGGGTAAGTGTACAGCTTGTATTGATCTGGCTACCCTTGTTACATTGTATATCCGATTAGGTGAGAGGCCAAAAAAACAAAATTGGATGGAATAGCAGAATTGGGGAATTAACTGTTTCTATGGAATCAATGGAAGTATTTCCAACTGGTTCCCTGTTCCTAATCTCTTCAGTTGGTGATGTGATTACATAGTCCATGTTACACCCTATGTGATCTCTGGGTTTGTCCCTCCAATTACCTTCGTTGTATGGCCCTCAACCTCTGTCATGTCTCTGTACACAGTGAGTCCCACAATCCCTGGGGCCCTGGATGATGGTTCCATGGAAGATGTCATTGTTCTTATCAACAACCCTCTGTCACTGATCTGTGAGGCTGTGGGCTTTCCTGCCCCTACTGTCACATGGCTGAAGGATGGGGAACCATTCAAGGAGTCGCACAATCTGAGGGTCCTTCCAGGTAGGCTCCTTAAATCCCCTCTACTTTAGTTAACAGAACTTCTTGGGCAGGTTGAATCCAGTACAGGTACAATGCACCAGTGATAAAATACCAGAGTTTCAACCTCTGCCTTTAAGGTGGCACCTGAATAGACTAAACAGATTTGTGTATAACAGGGTAACCGTAATAGTAGGGCCTTCAACAGCCACTGCAAAAGGCTGGTAATGCTATACAGTGCCTTATTGCTATAACAGCTTATCCATGGCGGCTAGACCTCAACACTGCACTCGTAGACTGGCAAATCTTACTCAAAGTTGTCTTGCGATGATGGGTTCAAAACATTCAATATGATTCCTAGATTCCAATGAGTCACATTTTGAGCAACACTTTAGTGTCAGGATTCACACCTGCTATGTCTTTGCAGCCCTGAGAATGGTAGGAATGATTAACATGTGGGATTCTGCTCTTTTCCTCTCCCGACCAGGAGGCCACGGGCTGCAGATTCGGAATGCCCAGGAAGACGACGCTGGGGAGTACACCTGCCTGGTTACCAATGAGGTCGGAGAAGCCAGCAAGAATTACGAAGTCAAAGTCTTCAGTGAGTGGCGACATCATGTCGATGGCCGGTCGTCTCTGCCAGGCTCGGTCGATTACAATATGTAAACATGTCGCTAGTATATTTCAGTCCAAATTGGTAGGAGAGCAGGATCTGTTCTTTTGTTTTCCATACATGTAAGGCCAATCCTTTTACCAGCTGCACACTTCACAAAGGGAGGAGTACAGGTAATATGTACAGTTACTGTAGACCAATTCTTTTCCTTGCTGCATAGTCCATAAGTGCATTTAATTATAGTGTTACTGATACATTTGTCATGGGGTTGGTTTTGGCTCGCCTGGTTTCTGCTTTACATAGCAGTTCCTTGGAGGTGTATGGCTTCTCCCTTCAGGACAGAGCCCCTACCAATTCTCCAATTAGCATAAAGGTATTATACACCTCATTGTACTGTAAGTCTCCACATCACCCTCTACTGAAGAGCAGGTGAGTGTCTGTGGCTGACAGAGAGAAGAGATGTGTGTAAGTTTTAATATCTCACACTAGGGTATTTGTGCACCCACAGTTACCTTTATAATAAGGGAACTCTGATACTGGCTTTGGCCAGCTTTTAATTGCACTAAATCACAAGCATATGCTTCATTTATTTAACCCCTTCAGGGCACTTTCACACACTTAAAGTTTAGTCCGTAGGACAATAAGAAATTGCATATATTCGGTGCAGGTTCCTGCTAAACGGAGGTTACCTTGATGAGGTTGGCGGCTTGAATCATGTTTCGATCAAAAGATGCAACCAAATGACTTCTTTGTCACACAGACTTAGGTTCTAAATGTGAACAGGTCACCGCTATATTTTAACCCAATTAGTAGGAGCGCAGGATCTGTTCTTTGTTTTCTTTGGTTTACAATATGTTGGCACTTCACAAATAAACGATAATAATGTCACCTCCCTAAATTTCCTTCAGCAACCTGGTCTGAACCGGAGTTTGTTTAGGGTTCAGCTTCTTTGGGACCTGCTTGGTCCATGTACAAGCCCGCAGATCTCTTGCTCATTCCCACTTTGTGTCTCTCAGTTCCTCCCCAGATCACACGCGATGATCTTGGCGGGGAATTCGGCGTGAAGGAAATAAAGACTAAAGTAAATAGCAGCCTGACTCTGCACTGCGAATCCCGGGCAGTGCCAAAGCCGAAACATCACTGGTACAAAGAGGGGCAGGTCAGAACTGCATTGCATTTGGCAAATATAGAGCAACACACCAACAATACCAGTACTTAGCATCCAATACTACTTGGCTTTAGTAATGGCGGTGGGTGGGTTCAAGAGGTGAATAATACATAACAAAGCCAGTTTATTCTCAGCCAGTGAAGAATCGGTCCTTCCAATGCATCTCACGTCTCCTCTTCCATTTAAATCCTTCCTCGTGCTTCATAAAAAAAGAGTTATTAAAGATATATCCAAACCATAATTGAGGTGATTATCAATCATCGAGAAGCCATGAGTGGCCTGCAGTTAATTGACATGTAAAGCTTAGAAGTCTCTTCCAGCAATGAGGGTGTGAACACATATTGGGAATTTCTTTCCTCCGCACTGGAAGTTTAATTCGGCACCTTCTCACGTTTCACCTTCTGTTGGTTTTGTGTCTCAGCTGTTGGAGAGTTTTGGCGCTGTCCACATTTTAGGCGACGGGCAGGTGCTGCAGATACACCCTGTCCGCATCTCCGACTCTGGGCGCTACACCTGTGTGGCCACCAATGTTGCTGGCGAGGACGAAAGAGAATTCAACCTGAATGTCCAGGGTCAGTGCTTCTCCCCACGGGACGCGGGACGCGGGACGCGACTCGTGTCTCGTATTCTATCCTTTTACTCTTTGCACGGAATGTAGCGTTTGTTTTGAACCATCGCAGATTGAGATCCAGATACTTGGGTAGGCCTATATAACTGCCGGTCAGGCATATTTTCTATAGCTAACCGCAATAAAAGAGACGGATGTTGGTAAAAGACACAACAATTCATACATCCTAAAATAATCTGTGTACCACCTAACCGCCCTCCTTATTTTTCCTACCACCTCCCACGTCAGAGGCAATGGGAACATTTTGAAAGGTGCATTCTAAAGGGCTCTTTGAAAAATAATTTTAACAGGGAAATGACCACGTTTTGTTGTCTTTGTGGCAATGGAACAGGACTGAAATAATTTCTCTGTTACCGTTTAACAAGTAGGGTTGCAGCTTTTGTGCCTCAAACATCAGATGGATTTTTAGACATTGGACATATTGCATTTATCTTAAATGTTTGTGTTCGTCTGTCCTTCTGACTTTGAAAGCTTGCAATCATTGTGTCTTTATAGTTTTCGATGCTTGTGCCCCTTGGACCTTTTGTAGCTGTGTCTAATGGGTTTTTATAATGTTGATTTATTTTGTTGTAAAGGATGTCTCTGCAATTTAGAATTATTTTGCTTATTGGCTCTTTCTTGTCTCTCTCCTTGTCTTTCTCAGTCCCCCCAATATTCCACAGGCCGGGGAGCCCCAGTGCTGCCTTTGAGCTGGCCTACCGAGAGGATGAGGAGGAAGAGCTGACCGAGCACAGAGAGGTTGTCGCGACCAACCCTATTTCCCTGTACTGCGATACAAACGCCATTCCCCCGCCGGCCCTGACCTGGTACAAGGACGGGCAGCCCATCTCTGCTTCTGATGGCGTCCTCGTGTTACTAGGTGCAAATCGAACCCCTTTGTTTTTCATTGTGGGCATCTCTTTCAGCCAAGTGGTACACTAAAGGGTGTTTAATATTAGCATGATGTGGACATCTGGCTCTACTTAACAACCATTGGGATCAGTGATACAAACAGTAGAGGGAGAAAGTGAATATATTTTGGGGGATGTTACCCAAAGGCTGCTTGATTAAAAAAACTGTCCTTGGTGGTAATTAAGCCATTTTTCGGCTTTTAGGAAGACTCAAGTGTGTTCTTCAGAATCTACAGTAAAATACTAATGTGCCGTTACAGCATTATGTGGCTTTAGGTTGCACCATGGGGCCATTTATGGCCTGATTACTTCTTCACTCATCAAAAGAACAATTGAGCATATTCTTGCACAGCAATGCTGGTTAATGGTGGGTTGCAGACTTTGCTGACATCTGGCACACTGTCTTTCAAACTTTGCTCAAACGGCCCTTCCTCTGCACACATACTCCCCTGGGCCCTGGCTAAGCCTTAACTCCTCATTCTCCTCCTCCAGACGGGCGTATCTTGCAGATACCCATGGCACGAGCTGAGCATGCTGGGAAATACACCTGTGAGGCCACCAATGAAGCTGGAGAGGACCGATTGCACTATGAGCTTCTGGTGCTGAGTGAGTGTTGTGGGATGATAAGGCTTTGTCATACTTCGTTATTTACCAAGTAATATAATATGCTACCAATGAACGGGAAAGTCTCCCACTAAATTGGGGTGACCCACTACTTTTGCATTCAAATAATCGGGAAATGAGATCCTCAGAAGAGAAGATGCTCCATTGGTTACGTGATTGGTGTTGCTTGGTTTCATCCTGTTCATTTTTCACAGCTCCCCCGGTCATGGTAGGAGAGCAGGAGGACTTGATTCAGGTGACTGTTCTAGTCAACCAAACTGCAGAGCTGGACTGCGAGGCTTCTGGGGTCCCGCCACCAACAATCATCTGGCTGAAGAATGGTCTGACCCTGAGCACCACAGACCGATACCAGATCCTGGAGGAGGGGAGGAGGCTACAGGTAAATCGGCAAGAGGGAGATTCCGAAGCAGGGGGGGGCTGTTCAGTTATAGGAGCCTTGGGGTTGCTGGGTGTTGAGAACCTTGTGAGGACCTCATCCCTATAGCCTGGGACAGATGACCTCTTCTAAAGGAAGCACAGCAATAACACACATCATTTGGGATTACATTTGTCACTAGTGCGTTTGCTTGTTGTCTGCGCTATTGGCAGCCCAGGTGCCTGCTGCTGAGAAGAAGTGAAAGGGTTAAGGGGATTGGTATGCCGTTAGCTGATTCCTTGATCTTTGAATTTACAGATCCTGACGGTGCAGGGGACTGATGTAGACACCTATGTCTGCGTGGCCGAGAACCCCGCAGGATTTGCCGAGAAGCTCTTTACTCTGATGGTTCACGGTAAGAACGCAGATGTGACCGTCTCATGATCTGAAACTGTGTACACCAGGGGTGGCCAACTCCAGTCCCCAGGGGCCGCCAACAGGTCAACTTTTCAGGCTATCCCTGTTTCAGCACAAATGGCTCAATCAGGGGCACAGTCTTCGACTGCACCACCTGTGTTGAACCTTCGGATATCCTGAAAGATGACCTGTTGGTTGCCCTTGAGTTCTGGAGTTGGCCACCACTGACTGAAGGACTCCAAAGGGATATGCTATCATCTTCATCTCACGATCTGTGACTGTGTACACCGGGCTGGAAAGATACATCGGGCTGCTGGAAACAACTGGGTACATTCAGCGATTTGACCCGAAAGCAATGAATTCACCGGCGGACATGTTATTCTATCCCTTCGAGGCTACAGAGACAAAGGACTCATATTGGTCTACTTTATCAAAGCTCGTAAAAAAATAAAAATATTAAAATCCATATTTAAAGTATAGAGATAGCACAGTTGGATATATATTTATATACTATATAAAGTCATCCTGATACAGTAAGCATACACTGTGATGAGGGCTTCTTGTATCAGGAGCTTACAGCCTTAGTGCTGGTAAAGGCATAATGGGATACTTTGTTTCAAGGTAAACGTTCAGCCTTTCTCCTTTCCATTGTTCTAATACAAATTGTCTGCTAGACACAGAAGCAATATTGGGTTTCCATGCTCACCGTTTGTTTTCCCGTGGGAATCAGTTCCACCTAGAATCGTAGGCGCCAACCCGGAGAACGTCAGCACCTTTCTGTACTCTTCCATCTCCCTGATGTGCGATGTCGAGTCTCACCCCACCCCTGACATCACGTGGTTCAAGGATGGGCATATACTGCCACCCAGCAAGAGACTACTTATCATGCCAGGTCAGTGAGGGGTATTCAGGCACTAAGAGAATGTGTACTGGTTATGGTGATGAGCTTGCTACTAACACATGTGTTAGCCACAAATGTTAAAGCGTAGTGAGCTCATTCAGATCAATGCACTTCAGGCCCTTCCTTCTTGCCTTCAAGAGGATCAACAATGCTTGTGTTGCAGAAGATGTCTTTTGGTTACACATTGTGGAGTTGCTGAGTCTCAGTCTCTGTTGATGTAATGTTGAGATGTCTTCCAGGTGGACACGTCCTACAAATTACTCGCGTTCAGCTCTCTGACCAAGGAACATATATGTGCAAAGCACAGAACCCAGCCGGGTCCGATGAGAAAGTTCTGCACCTTAGTATTTATGGTAAGAGAGATGCTGTGAGTCCCTAATAAAATCTAACTGCATAAATATATGTAACCCTCTCTGCCCGGCTTCTAAGAAGATTACATTGGTGTGTTATAGATGACTACTATGCGTGGGTTACCCTGACTCAGGGGGCTGGATTCGGGCAGCTGGGCGATGAGGTAGCATGGTTGTAGAATAATGGGCGCCAGGAACTTTTGTAGAACGTCTGTCATTTATTTGATATATAACAGGCATACATGAATGCCGTTCTTCCATCAGTGCTCAATCTTAACACGTCAGTGAAGGTTCTTGGACTTAGTTGCTCTTAGTAAGTTTGGGACCCGGACCCCCTTGTTGCTTCGGAACCATCAACGGTATTAATCTAAGTACTTTGGGTCCCTACGGGAATCCTGGCGGGTCTCTCTGACTTGACCCAATACCTGCTGCCTGTTTGGGAACTGCCACTTCCACTGATGAGGAATATTAGTGCAGATCTGCGGTGTTAGAGCTGATCCGCCGACTCTCAGGAGCTTTCTTTCCTGAGGCCCTCTGTGCTGTGCTGTATTCCTAACAAAGAGGGCGCTGTCGCAATCTACAACATAATAAACAAGGGGGCCTGGTCTATACTATTACTTTATGAACATACTCATCTACTCTCCCCGAGGCTCCTCTCCTCTTCACCTCCGGGAACCTAACCTTCTAGAATAGCTCCTCCTTAAATATCCCTGCGTGACATCTGGATCCCCATAGCAACCCAGGGTACGACAGCCATGTTAGTAATTCTTTAATACATATACATTGAATTTGCATTCGGAGCCCCCAAACATCATATATCAGTGTGTGTGTGTGTGTGTGTGTATGTATATATAATATATATATGTGTATATATAATATATATATGTGTATGTATATATAATATATATATGTGTATATATAATATATATATGTGTATATATATATATATATATATATATATATATACAGTGTTCGACAAACCTATACATTTGCTCGCCCCGGGCGAGTGGATTTAACCCCCGGGCGAGTAAATATTGGCTCAAGCAGCACACGTTTGGTACTAGGTGGCGAGTAGATTTTTTTGTGTGGCGAGTAGATTTTTTGGTGATTTGTCAACCACTGTATATATATATATATAATATTCTGACTGGTCCTGTGCAAACATACATGTGTTTTCTCATTGTCTGGTTTGCCTTTGCTCTATTTCTGGGTATCTGACTGGTAAAGATGATGATTGGGCTGAAATGTGCTTTTTTTTTTAGTCCCACCCAGCATCAGAGAGCCTCCCAACGGGCGTAAAGAGACTGTTCTACGCCTCGGAGAGACCCTTGCCCTTCAGTGCGAGTCTGATGCCATTCCAGAGCCAACAGTTACCTGGTATAAAAATGGGCACCAGCTGCGAGGTGGGCACGATGCCCCGATCTACATGAAAGGGCAGAGACTGGAGATTCGGAATGCCCAGGTACCCATCCATCCTCATCTTGCTCTTCCCTGCACTGGTCTCTTCCTGTATTACCGAGCACAAGAACTACTTGTATCCTAAAGGCAGAGGTATTGATTTATCAAAGATAATATCCAGACACAATGAAGGATCTGTAGCGTTAACGTGTCTGTCTGATGAAAATGACATTTCGCCGGTTTCTTTCCTCCTCTCCCCGAACTGTCGGACTAATGATTAACTGCTGCTTCTTTCCCAGGCATCAGATAAAGGACTTTACACCTGCAAAGTCACTAATGTGGCTGGGGAAGCTGAACTAACCTACACAGTGATCATCCAGGGTGAGTATGTGACTGGGGAACGGACCCTTATGAAGTGTGTGTGTGACCTGGTCGAGAAGGCTCTGGGTTTATGCACAGGTACCTTAAGCTGTGCTGTCTCTGTGTTATTCCACCTTACGCTCTTTCTCTATCACCCAGTCCCTATATCCATCACACACCCGCAGAATGAGACTATCCAGCTGACTGTGGGGAATTCCATAGTTCTCTCTTGTGAGGCTGAAGGCTCCCCTCCTCCCAAGTTCAAGTGGCTGAAAGATGGAGCACCCCTGGGTAAGGAGAACCTCTCCGCTGTCACACAGTCCGTGCTATTTTTAAGAATACAGCGAAGCAAGCGGCCAAGCCATCCAACGGTCCCCAATACACAAGTGTGAATTATTTATTTGCTTTAATAGCCCCATATAATTACAAACCTTACAATAAATTAACACCAGCCTTGAAACATTCATGTGTTTGTCACCCTTTGAGTTAAACAATATGTCCCTGCTTATGTGTTTTTAGTGTGTTAACCATTGGATTTAAGACTTCCTAGCCAAGCCTTTCTGAATATCCCACTGACCAATAGCCTAGGGTTCTGTCTGACCTCTTGTGCCTGGTCAGAATGAACATGACTGCACTCACCCTGTAGCTCTGTTCATACAGTCCCAACCCATACACTGAGCCGTGCACTTGGACAATGCATACAGTGTTCGGATGGGAGAACCTGAGATCCGTATTCTCTGTCTGCAGAGCATGCTGTAGAGTGGGGAGTGGTCGTAAGAGACGGCCGCCTGCAGATCAGCCGCGTGCAGCCCTCACATGCTGGACAATACAGCTGCACAGCACAAAACTCTGTCTCAGACGCACGCAAGGAGTTTCTCCTGCTGATACAAGGTAGCTCTCGGACTGTTGCACGGCTGCTCATGGTCTGAGCCTTGGTTGTGTGTCTTTGTGTCTCGCTGACTCCATACACTGCAGTGGTTTGTCCACTAATAAATATCACAACATTGGGTCCCAACATCAGTGCACTGATTGTTGTGCTTTAGAGGTTGACATCTCTGCTATTTCCCCATGTATTACTCACTTCTTCTTCTCTTGACATATTTCCTAATATCACCGTCACCGCCCGTGCTGCCAGATTCCTGCCGGTAATGTTGTTCTCGTACCGTGCAGTGGCTCCCAGTATCCTTGGGTCGGAGATCTCCAGTGAGCGCAACATTCAGGAAAAACGAGAGGTGACGCTGGAGTGTAAAGCTGAGGGGACGCCAGCCCCTCAAATCTTATGGCTTAAGGACGGAAAGCCGCTGGACCCAAGCTCGGTGCTGAACAATCAGTAAGACTTGATAACTTACTCACATTAACACTCCTACAGCCGTGCTGGAGACGTTCTCACGTAGAGGCAAATCGATGTGTTTCCTAGTACCATACACAAGAACATGAGGGACCTTCAGTCCATCCAACTTCACACTGTGTGAGGGCCCTCTTTGTCCTCCCATTCCACACAAGGAGATGGTCTGAGCTGGTGCTACTTACTCTGCGATAGACTGACACATGACAGAGCTTGGGTGATGCAGGGATTTTGCTGGTGTTGATCAGTCTGCAATCCTTCAGGATGTCTCAGGATGGAAGTTCCCTTATCCTGAAGTCTGCCCAGACCTCTGACTCCGGTCGCTACACGTGCCTGGCTCGCAACGACGCTGGGGAAGACACCAAGGTTTTTGTGTTGAACATTCTGGGTGAGTGCAAAGCGAGGCTATTGATAGAGTTGTCACAGATCATGGGCACCCATAACATTGTCTTAACTTATCGTTGAAATAATGTAGCTTTATTTTCTTCTGAGGTCTTTGATCTTGACCTTTTGACACCGCCCCATACACATAGTGCCGTAAAATAAGGATTTTAATGAAACGCTTTCATATGTATAGCATGGAAGAAAAGCAGCACTAGCAAAACAGCAGTAGCTTACTTTATTTAATGTTTCTTAATCTAAAATAAATTATGCTAGGCACTCACAGGTTACTTTGAATAATATATAAAGATGTATTAGCTTGAGAAAGGTCCTGGTATAAGACCGAAACGTTCATGTATTTAATAAATATTCTATATTATTCAAATTAACATGTGAGTGCCTAGTATAAATATAAATATATATATTATATATATACACACCTATTAATAAATATGTCTCTGTGTCCGTGTATATATATATTCTCTCTCTCTCTCTTTCTCTCTCTCTCTCTTTATCCATTGTAACACCACAGAATGGTTTCATCTGTTCGTTTTTGATTTTATATATATATTTTTCTATATATATATACACACATACACATACAGTATATTCTTGTACATTTGTCGACCCATTTGCTTTGCATTCCACTTAATTGAGAAATACAGTACAACCTTTTTTCTTTCTCTCCACAAAACCTTGTGCTCTCTGTGTTTCCCCCTGCCCCCCCTCACTCCCCTCCCCCCCTCACTCCCCTCGCCCCCCTCACTCCTCCCCCCCCATTTCCCCCTCCTCACTCCCCCCCCCCCCTCCCAGTTCCTCCAGCTTTCGAGTCAGGATCCAACGTGTCGGAGACCCTCAGCAGTGTCCCTGGGGGGCAAGTGACCCTGGAGTGTCACGCCAGCGGCTCCCTCCCCATGCAGCTCACCTGGCTGAAGGACGGACACAAGCTTCCTGCCTCTCGCTATCTCCGGATCGCCTCCGGGGGGCGCATTCTCCGGTAGGGGGCTTACTTACCGAATCACTTGAGTGTTCTCCAGCGCTCCGCTCCTGCTTGTCTCTCAGCTTCTGCAATAATGCCACCTGATCTCCTTCACTTTACACCATGGGCGGCCAACTCCAGTCCTCAAGGGCCACCAACAGGTCAGGTTTTCAGGATATCCCTGCTCCAGCACAGGTGGCTCAGTCAAACACTGAGACACTGATTGAGCCACCTGTGCTGAAGCAGGGACTGATTGAGCCACCTGTGCTGAAGCAGGGATATCCTGAAATCCTGACCCGTTGGTGGCCCTTGAGGACTGGAGTTAACCACGCCTGCTTCCCACCAACGGCGAAGTTCGGAGTTTGCTATCTTCACAGTTTTGTTTTTTTCAATGATTATTTTGAGTTAATTCAGATTTTTCATTCGGGGAGCGTTGTTTTCAGCCCCTGTAATGTTAGGACATTCACCCTGACGATTAAACGCTCGCTCTCTTCCTGTCGCTTCCTCCCCGCTCTGTTTCTCCCGGTTAGTATTTCCCAGGTGCAGGTGTCGGACGCCGGGACGTACACCTGTGTGGCCTCCAGTCCCGCTGGAGCTGCAGAGAAGAGTTTCATCCTGCACATTGAGAGTATGTACAGTCTGGTAATCACCGCACAGCTGGGACGGGGGCTTTAACACAGCAGCCCACGCTGCCTTTTCTCACCCCCCCCCACCCCCCATCCCTTTAATATGTTCAATACAATCAGCACAATAAGTGATTAGCTAAGTTGCCGATCGATCCGTTCTCCTGTGATCGATCGGCAAAGATTCGGCTCGGGGGTTCACTAAATGTCTGTCAGTGCAGCAGAAGAGGACCCAAGATGCAAAGTTCTGTGGGGAAGATCATGTGACCAGGCAGTCACTAGATCCAATTGGCGCAGTGCCAGAGAGAGGGCAGGGCTCAAAAAAGGGGTGTGTCAGAGCCTGCTTCAGAAGAGGAAGGGGATGTGACTTTGTAAATGGTTGCTATAGAAACAAAAAAATGCTAGTTACATTATAATACATTAAAAATGTTATTCAGAGTGGATTAAAAAAAAATGCTACAAGAATTTTTTCATAGTACAGAACTGATTTTATTTAAAAAAAAAAAAAAAAGCACGTGTAGGATATCGGTTGGGCTGCAGATTTAAAGAGACATTAACCTCTTTCTTCCCCAACATGTTGTACGCCCCTCGTTCACTGAAGGGATAAGAACTGAGGAGTGTTCCGTGATGCGTGTGCTAGAACAGGGGGCTCAACTCCAGTCCTCAAGCCCCCCCCCCCAAACAGGTCAGGTTTTCAGGATATCCCTGTTTCAATCAGTCCCTGCTTCAGCACAGGTGGCTCAATCAAGCCTCTGATTGAGCCACCTGTGCTGAAGCTGGGATATCCTGAAAACCTGACCTGTTTGGGGGGGAGGGGGTTGAGGACTGTAGTTGAGCTCCCCTGTGCTAGAACAACGCAGGTGTCACTAATCTCTGCACTGAAAGCTTGCAATCTGTTCTTGACCTAACGCGGCCTACACATAGTTGACAACTAAACCAGTCCTGTTAAGTAGAAGGACAGGCATAAGGTGACTGGGAGAGACTATGTTACATAGTTACATGCATGTTCATGCGTTGGGATAAAGATGGCCCAGGCCACACTCCCGGGGTTTGCTTGGTGGGCAGCTGTGATTTGTCGTTGCAGGTCTGCCAGTGCTGGAGAGGTCTGAGAGCACCGAGGAGGTGACCGCTCTCGGAGGGGCAGCCGTGACGTTCACCTGCGAAGCGCACGGGACCCCTCTGCCCTCCCTATCCTGGGAGAAGGACGGGGAGCCCCTGCATCTTCAAAGCAACCTTCTGCCCAATGGGCTGGGCACCCGCCTGCACCTGGAGTCTGTCCACGCCGAGGATTCTGGGCTTTATTCGTGCAGCGCTGTGAACCCAGCGGGAAAAGTCAGCAAGCATTTCCGGCTGTCCGTGCTCGGTATGGCTTTACGGGGCGGTCGCAACCACATATCTGAACAAGCTGCCTGTGGGATAATTAGAGCTGGCTTGATTGGCTAATTAAGTGCTAATTAGAGCCATGTACTAGAGCAGGAGTGGCTATCTCCAGTCCTCAAGTGCCACCACCAGGCCAGGTTTTAAGGATATCCCGGCTTCAGCGCAGGTGGCTCAATCAGTGGCTCAGTCAAAGACAGCACCACCTGTGCTGAAGCAGGGATATCCTGACCTGTTGGTGGCCCTTGAGGACTTAACAGTATGATACATTGCAGAGCCATGTTCCCGTGTCCTCTGCATGTGTTCGGAGCTCAACCTTCTTCTTCTTCTTTTTTTTTTTTTTTTTAACCCTTTCACTGCTAATCTTTTTCTATTTTTAGTCGTGGAAAATGCAGGGGACATCTCTACAACAAAGACGGTGTTTTGGCATAACGTTGCATTTTGTACCGATCCCTGCCATGTGCATTCCACTGTATCAAGCTTTAAGCCCCCAGCCCCCAGCCCCCTCTGCTCTGTGTTCTGTAAAAACATTATGCACCAGATTGATCACACTTTGTTGAGCCACAAGGCACCTGTATGGTTTATCATGGAAATGAATGGGACGTAACCGTTTAGCAGAGCTTAGTAAATGTGTCCCTACAGCTGGAAACAGCATCTTTATGGGTGTGAGTTATGGACCTAAAGCTCATCCTAAAAGCCTGGCAAAAATATTAGACACAATAGTAACAAATTGATTATTCCACTTGTTGGAACCTGTGTGTTCTAGAACCCCCGAAGATTGAAGGATCAGCTCAGCCCACAGAGGTGTCTGTTGTTGCTGATGATCCTCTGCAATTAGTGTGCAATGCAGCTGGTCTTCCTATCCCTGACATTACCTGGGAGAAGGACGGCCGACCCTTATCACAACCCAGCTTACTTACAAGAGACGGGACCATACTCCGGATAGAGAGAGTTAAGGTACGGGGTGTATGCTGCTTCCCTCTGTCTCGCCTCCCTTGGCAGGAGAAGTGCCAGGTGAGAGAGCCATTGGTTCTTGGCACGATAGACCACATGCCTTCTGCTGTAACCCATCCATCTCAATGGGCTGACTAAGAGGAGATGGAAAGGGCCTGGGTGATGGCCACAATAGAGGGTTATGCTACAGTCAGGCAAAGAAACACACAACATTAACTGGGAGAATGTGAGTTCTTAATCTCGATCCCCATATACATTGATACAGGTGTTTGGACATATTACACTATATTTATTTCCTTCCCTTTATATGGTGACATTCTGCGCTCCCCACAAGCTTCTTCCAAAAAGAAACGCACACGGCTGTAATAGTCCACAGGTCCGGCGCTCCAAAAACTTTTAGTTAGAAGTTCGCCAGAATTAGAAAGCTATGAACTCTTGTGCTTTTAAAGATTTATATCAGCGCCCTCTCATTAACATGTGCAGGTGAAATCACTATACAGAACCCCATATATGGGGAATAGTACTAATTAATATGTATACCGCTTAGTAAGCCAAAGCATAGAAAAGATGGCATATAGTAGATTAGGCAACTGGCTTCACAAAAAAAGCACTATCATTTCCTGTCTGATTTTTTTTTTGTTTGTGGTGCTTATTGTATTAGAATTGCGTTGTATTTCTTGTAAAGTGCTGCATACATTGCTAACACTATATAAATAAATACAAAAAAATAAAAATATATATATAGATATTCAAAGCTACCAATAAGCTATTGCTGCCAGTTGGAGAAATCTGTAATGAAAGGACGGAGACTTTGTTAACTCCTCGAGTGGAAGAGGGGCCTGCAACGTATTGCAAGGCATTGTGTTGCTAGCCTTTATGGCTCTCAAGGGGTTAATAAGTGCCTCCATGAGTCACAGGCTGGCAGGTGCACGGCAATGTGATAGTCTAATGGTGCAAGTGCTGGAAACGGAATGGCGGTGATTTCTCTTTGCAAAGCCTGCCACACATTGGCATTGAGCGATGGCTGCTGTGTGTTGTGCTGTTACACGGAGATTGGAGGGGGGATGGATGGAGTCTGCGGTTACATTTTGCCTCTCTCTTTCCCCAGGCAGAAGATGCCGGTATTTATGTGTGTGTGGCAACCAGCACAGCGGGAAGAGACTCCAAGGCCACCTGGGTGCGGATGAAAGGTGACGTATTTCCCGTTGTACAGGAGTACTATGTTTAAACTAAAGGAAATTACAATGTAAGCTAATACGTGGACGAATGGAACTTTCTAAAGAGTCGTTTTCATTGTCCGGTGCAGAGATAGACTCATCCATGGTGCCATTCTCACCCAAGCAGTGTTCCATGAGTGAGCACCGGCTATGCAAACTCGGGGTCTGTGCTCTTGGCTGAATGGATTGTTCTAGTTGGTTTGAGTCACCAATCCTGGTGTTCTTCTCCCCTCTAGTCCCTCCCAGTGTGGTTGGACCCAGTGATCCCCGCTCTCTCTCTGTGTCTGTTGGAGGGCAGTTGGTGCTGGAATGCAGAGTGGAAGCTGATCCTGCTCCCACCATCCAGTGGTACAGAGGAGACGCCCCCCTACAGGTGCAGGAAGGAAATGTTTGGGGTAGAAAAGAATATTCAAAGATATACTGTATATTGTTTTTTTGATCTGAGATCAGATGCATTTTAAGGAACCCCAACCCTCTCTAATAGCGCGTCTGAGATCAGATGCATTGTAAGGAACCCCAACCCTCTCTAATAGCGCGTCTGAGATCAGATGCATTGTAAGGAACCCCAACCCTCTCTAATAGCGGGTCTGAGATCAGATGCATTGTAAGAAACCCCAACTCTCTCTAATAGCGCGTCTGAGATCAGATGCATAGTAAGGAACCCCAACCCTCTCTAATAGTGCGTCTGAGATCAGATGCATTGTAAGGAACCCCAACCCTCTCTAATAGTGCGTCTGAGATCAGATGCATTGTAACGAACCCCAACCCTCTCTAATAGTGCCTTTGGGATCAGATGCATTGTAAGGAACCCCAACCCTCTCTAATAGCGCGTCTGAGATCAGATGCATTGTAAGGAACCCCAACCCTCTGTAATAGCGCGTCTGAGATCAGATGCATTGTATGGAACCCCAGCCCTCTCTAATAGCGCGTCTGAGATCAGATGCATTGTAAGGAACCCCAACCCTCTCTAATAGCGCGTCTGAGATCAAATGCATTGTAAGGAACCCCAACCCTCTCTAATAGCGCGTCTGAGATCAGATGCATTGTAAGGAACCCCAACCCTCTCTAATAGCGCATCTGAGATCAGATACATTGTAAGGAACCCCAACCCTCTCTAATAGCGCGTCTGAGGTCAGATGCATTGTATGGAACCCCAACCCTCTCTAATAGCGCGTCTGAGATCAGATGCATTGTAAATTCTTCTGTATTTGGTACCATTTTTAATTGACCTGAACTTTACAAGGAACCCTTTAGGGATGCCCGGGGAACCCAATGCTTCCTAGGAACCCTGGTTTAAAAATACTGCACCAGACAGCAGGTTACAGTAGGTGTTCCTGTTTCCTTCTTGGCAGACGGACAGCCGAGTGCAGGTTCTGTCCAAGGGTCAGTATGTGCAGATCCACAGCCTGCGAGCATCGGACAGTGGGGAGTACACGTGCATGGCCAGTAACCTGGCAGGGAGGACCAGTCTGCGCTTCACTGTGGAGATAGAGCGTGAGTACTCAGAGCCCACCAAGAATCACAAGGCAGTGCTTCTGGGAAGAGTTACTCAGCTTCCCTCATGCCAGAGACTGAAACATCCGAACTATAGGCAGTGTCACCATCAATATCCTTATGTGTGCATGCAAAGCGGGGAAGGGTGTCAGTCCTTCAGCGCCACTTACATACAGTTTTAACGGAGGAATTGGATGCATGCGTGTTTGTATATGGACGTATGTTTGTGGGTGTATATATGTGCATACTGTATATGTAAGTGTGTATTTATGTGTGTGTATATATAGAAGGGTGGGCATATATATGTATGGGTCTATGTGCCTGTCTGTATACAGGTATGTGTGTGTGAGAGTGTATATGTATGTGTGCATATATACAAATGTGTATTTATGTGTGTGTATATAGAAGGGTGGACATATGTATGTGTGGGTCTGTGTGCCTGAATATGTGTGTGTGAGAGTGTATATGTATGTGTGCATAGATACAAGTGTGTATATATATAGAGTATATATAGAAGGATGGACATGTGTATGTGTGGGTCTGTGTGCCTGTATGTGTGAGTGTATATGTATGTGTGCATATATGTAAGTTGTGTGTTCATATACCCTGATTACTCGCCCTTCCAGCACTTGGGTGTTTAAGTTGCCTGTCCTGTCTCCTTGATACATCATTCACCCATCTCTCACTCCGTTACAGTTGCCCCTCTGATCCAGCCTGGTCCCTCGGTGGTCAGTGTGTCTGTGAACCAGACAGCCGTGTTGCCCTGTCGGACAGAAGGGATCCCTCCACCTGCTGTGACATGGAGGAAGGACGGCAGCCACCTCTCTGTGGAGATATCCAGGTATAGGCATCTCTGCCCCTTCCCTTCCAGCCACCCAGTGCCCACCACCTGGATCTATCTGCAATGCACCGGTTACTAACCAAGCCCAAAGTGATGTGGCTACACGTCCTATTTGTCTTCATTCTTCTCTCTCGTTCCGTGCTTCAGGCTGGAGTTTCTTGCAGACGGCTCCCTGCGGATTCCTCAGGCTCTCCTGCAGGATTCTGGGTATTACCTCTGCACGGCCTCCAGCTCCGCGGGAATGGCTCGACGTGGGGTGGAGCTGCGGGTTTTTGGTAAGGGAGCAGAGCGGGAGTGCACAATGTGTGTAGGGGAGCACTGATCAACCGCAAAAAGGCGGATATCTGTGGCATAAAGCAGGACGCAGGCACCAGGCAGCAATAAGATTGGGGCACTGTTCTTTGAATTGGTAGACCCCAGTCAAAAGCCGCGTGCCCGCTCTTTGTAACATTATATAAGGCATGGTATTTTCCTGTGTACCCTCTGCTACAAATCAGATTAAATAACCGTGAGAACCTCTAGGGAGCCCTTTCCTTTGATAGATCTAATGCAGGGGTGCTTAAATACAGTCCTAAAGCCCCCCCCCCCCCAACCAGGAAAGGTTTTCAGGATATCCCTGCTTCAGCGCAAGTGGCTTAATCAGTCCCTGCTTCAGCACAAGTGGCTCAATCAGAGGCTCAGTCTTTGACTGAGCCTCTGATTGAGCCACCTGTGCTGAAGCTGGGATATTCTGACATCCTGACTTGTTGGGGGGGGGGGGGGTTGGAGGACGGGAGTTGAGCCCCCCTGTTGTAATGTACGATGAATTGTTGGTGCAGTATATTGCTGTTCTCAGCCTCCCAGACTTTGTCTCACTCCGATAGTAGGAAATAAGGAAGCCCGCTGTATTTATTCGACGCGTTATTGTCATTGTGAAAACATTTTCGGGGTTTGCCAGTGGACATAGTTCTGTGTGTTTCAGCGAGCGAGAGACGCGCTCCCCGGCGCCAGCAAAGCGTCCTCCTCTGCACGGGATGTTATTCCTACCGGTATCAAACAGCAATCCTTCGTTCAGATGAGTTTAGCTGGGACATTCAGCCTTTATAAAAGGGGAGCTTTAATCCCCTTAAACATTAGGGCAAATATCTTTGGACCATTAATTTCTGGGGAGGCCAAATCCAGTCCTCAAGGGCCACCAACAGGACAGGTATTGGGGATATCTCAGCGTCAACCTCAATCAGAGGCTCAGTCGAAGACTGAAGCAGGGACTAAATGAGCCACCTGTGCTGAAGCCGGGACTGATTGAGCCACCTGTGCTGAAGCCGGGACTGATTGAGCCACCTGTGCTGAAGCAGGGATATCCTGAAAACCTGACCTGTTGACACTTGAGGACCGGAGTCGGCCAACCCCTGATATATTCGAAAGGTTTATATAATGTTTATGCTCTAAAAAGAAAAGGACAAGTGCTCCCTGGTACTCTCCCGTGCTCCCTGGTACTCTCCCGTGCGCCCTGGTACTCTCCCGTGCTCCCTGGTACTCTCCCGTGTGCCCTGGTACTCTCCCGTGCGCCCTGGTACTCTCCCGTGCTCCCTGGTACTCTCCCGTGCGCCCTAGTACTCTCCCGTGCTCCCAGGTACTCTCCCGTGCTCCCTGGTACTCTCCCGTGCTCCCTGGTACTCTCCCGTGCTCCCTGGTACTCTCCCGTGCGCCCTGGTACTCTCCCGTGCGCCCTGGTACTCTCCCGTGCTCCCTGGTACTCTCCCGTGCACCCTGGTACTCTCCCGTGCTCCCTGGTACTCTCCCGTGCTCCCTGGTACTCTCCCGTGCTCCCTGGTACTCTCCGGTGCTCCCTGGTACTCTCCCATGCTCCCTGGTACTCTACCATGCGCCCTGGTACTCTCCCGTGCTCCCTGGTACTCTCCCGTGCGTCCTGGTACTCTCCCGTGCTCCCTGGTACTCTCCCGTGCGCCCTGGTACTCTACCATGCGCCCTGGTACTCTCCCGTGCGCCCTGGTACTCTCCCGTGCGCCCTGGTACTCTCCCATGCTCCTTGGTACTCTCCCGTGCTCCTTGGTACTCTCCCGTGCTCCCTGGTACTCTCCCGTGCTCCTTGGTACTCTCCCGTGCTCCTTGGTACTCTCCCGTGCTCCCTGGTGCTCTCCCGTGCTCCCTGGTACTCTCCCGTGCTCCCTGGTACCCTTCCATGCTCCCTGGTACCCTCCCGTGCTCCCTGGTACCCTCCCAACCTCCCGTGCTCCCTGGTACCTTCCCGTGCTCCTTGGTACTCTCCCGTGCTCCCTGGTGCTCTCCCGTGCTCCCTGGTACTCTCCCGTGCTCCCTGGTACTCTCCCGTGCTCCCTGGTACCCTTCCGTGCTCCCTGGTACCCTCCCGTGCTCCCTGGTACCCTCCCACCCTCCCGTGCTCCCTGGTACTCTCCCGTGCTCCCTGGTACTCTCCTGTGCTCCCTGTTACCATCACTCGCCAACCAGTACATGCGGTTTTATCCACAGTGTCTTCTGTTCTCTGTCTTCACAGTTCATGGGGGCTTCTCGGACTGGCAGGAGTGGGGTCCCTGTACCTCGTCCTGCGGTCAGGGGATGCAGGAGAGGGTCCGTCTGTGTAGCAACCCTCCCCCAGCCAATGGAGGGAGACCCTGCGTGGGGCGGGACGTGGATGTAAGGACCTGCAAGTTACCTCCCTGCCCAGGTACGTTTCAGTTGAACTGTTGCAGGTAGGTATTCTGGGGGCTACAGATCAAAGATTCCCGGGGGGCAATAAAACACTCCACTTGTATCAAAGATAAACAACCCCACTGAAAGTAACAGGATCTGCTTCTCCGATACATTATTTGAAGTGTTTTTGACGTTAATATTACCAGCTTTGCACCAAGGAAACGTTTATACGACACTGATTGTGAGTGAGTATCAGGGTGACTTATTACTCCCATGCTGTTCTTACTTCTTCCCCCCTCCCCCCCTCCCCCCCCCCCGTTCCTCCTCCCTCAGTGGACGGAGCGTGGACGAGCTGGGGCAGCTGGTCTCCGTGTTCAGTCTCCTGCGGAGAGGGCTCTCGCCAGCGCGCTCGCTCCTGCTTCTCTCCTCCCCCGCAGAACGGAGGCAAAAGCTGCATTGGGAAGGACATGGAGACCGAGACGTGCCAACTGCATTCATGCCAAGGTATTGTCCTCAGGGGAGGTAGGGGCACAGGTAGCATGGGGCCTCACAAGGGTGTGGGATGTTCCCAACATCCTAATGTGCACATCTAAGGTGGTCCAGTGTCCACTCACCCACAATTCATGGTTAATGGTTTAGTACTGTGAACTACGACAGAGGAGAGATCATAAAGAGTCGGTAAATCTGAGGATGGTTTATATCAGATTAAACCTGGAAGAGCTTTTGAGGCAGTAAATAAAGCAGATAAAATGGCGCTCAGAATGAATACATTCCATTAAAATATGTGTCTACTTCCTATTGATACTTCACAGAGCAAAACACCCCGATATATTACTGCTAGGTGTTGTGAGATGAAAATGCATCAACTTTGCTCCACTCTTTCCCTTGTAGGTACTGCAAAGAAGGACGGGTCACCGTGCTGGTCCTTCATGTAGTAACAGAGGAGGGAGAGGGAGTAAGTGGTGTGATACCTTTTATTGACCAACAAGTAGTTGATCTGTTACAGGCTTTCCAACCTCTCAGGGTCCTTCATCAGGTAGCCCTGACCCTGGGAGGTTGGAAAGCTTGTAACATCTCCACTACTTGTTGGTCCAATAAAAGGTATCAAATCCCCTACTCCTTCTCCCCTCCTCTGTAACCTTATAGGTACTGGCATTTAAAGATTCCCCTTACCATTTTCTCTCTTCTTCTCTCTCTCTGGCTCAGGCAGTCCGTCCCGTGTAAGGGGCAGTCTCATCGGCATTATCAACGACCAGGACTTCGGGATCTCCTCACTCAGTGCCAACCTGACTGAAGACCCCTTATCTGGCACCACCAGGATCACCAGCAGCATTGAGAACATCCCCGCCTGCTGTGGGTATGTGAAAGCCAATGAGCCTCCTGCACAGGTCCCTCATGCTTCTCGCTAGTATCAGTTGGACTAACGAAACTTAGAAACACCTGTTTTTTTTTTTGTCACCCATCCTTCTTATCATATTATAATTGTTTCCTACTATATACCCTTTCTCTGTCCCTCTTTGTCTCTCTCCGCAGCCGTCTCTCCATTCTTGACCTTCGCTTAACCCTTACCTTGCTCCGCAGGTCCTCTGATGAGGGTGCTGGTTTCCGTCATCGCCCCCCTATACTGGTCCGCAGCGTTTTCTCACGGTGATGCGGTGAACGGCTTCTCTCTGACCAAAGGAGTCTTCCGGCAAGAGTCCCAGGTGGAGTTTGCCACAGGTGAGCCCAAGAGATCATGTTGGAGCCTCCTTGGCGCTGGAAGAACCGAAGTTCTGTGAGAGATATGGTATCATGCTCAAGGCTCACTGGGTGGCCCATTCAGTACATGGCGGTTCCCTGTCCCTACTATTCTGGTAATTTGAACTAAACGTGGACACTTGGTAAGATCACTGGGGGTATAGTGGGAGACTTCTGGGTCATGGAGAGGTGAAGTTTTGGGGGGTGGGGGGTTATTTTGTCTCACTACATACCACACCCTCTGTTTCAGGTGAGCTCTTACGGTCACTCATATTGCTCGGGGGTTGGACACAGAAGGGACACTGTGGTTCGATATTGTCATCAATGGATTTGTGCCGGAAGCTGTGGCATCTTCTGATGTGGCCCTTCAGGTACCCCTTTTTGTCCCCAGCTATATCACACTGGGATATATATTCCACATCCGGTGTCTCTGTAACTGTACTCTTTCACAGCTTTACCACTGCAGTTGTCTTTCTCTCCTTCCCTCTGTGTGTCTCCTAATCCACACCTCTATCTCCCCTCTGGCTCACTCTGTCCATTCTAACGCTCTTCTGTGTCCGGGCTGCAGGAGTACAGCGAGACGTACGTGCAGACAGCGGGCCGGGCAGATAAACGCCTGGGCTTCCCCTCGCTTCGCCCTGGGTGGATCTTTCCTGTCCCTCCGCTGTAATCACACCGTGGAATATAACCCTGCCCTGGGCCGCCAGCACAAACTCACACAGCGCGTGGACGTCGCGTCCATCACGTCCTCATACTTCCCTGCGTCAGAGGAGCTCCACTTCCAGCTCGCCGCCCGCCCTCGGAGAAGGTGCGGTGCTCGTCTAAATCACTTTTTCGAAAGCCTTCTCCTTTGCTGAGTAATCTCTTCCCTCTTGGGAGAGAGAGATAGCGGAGTTGGGGGAGAGGCAGGGGGGTGTGGAGAGAGAGAGGGGGGGAGGGTAGGGGGAGGGAGAGAGGGGAAGAGAGAGGGGGGAGGGTAGGGGGAGAGAGAGGGGAAGAGAGAGAGAGTGGGGGGGGGGGGAAGAGGGAGGGGGAGAGAGAGGGGGTGTGAAGAGAGAGGGGGGGACGGTAGGGGGAGAGAGAGGGGAATAGAGAGAGAGTGGGGGGAGGGTAGGGGGGAGAGGGAGGGGGAGAGAGGGGGTGTGGAGAGAGGGGGACGGTAGGGGGAGAGAGAGCGAGCAAGGGGGGGAAGAGTGAGGGGGGAGAGAGCGCGAGCGAGGAGAGAGCAAGGGGGGGAAGAGAGTGAGGGGGGGAGAGAGCGCGAGGGGGTGGGGGGTTGAGAGAGCGATGTGAACACGGATTATTTATCCGCAATGATTGTCAGTGATAGAAGAAGGAAAAACCCCCGAAAAATGACCCACAAAATGCGCGGAGCAAAGGAACCCGCCCGCTCTGAGGCGGAGCCAAATATGTCCCCAAAATCCGCCCATCTCTACCTGTAACTCCGCTTGCGTGTGTATCTTCCAGAGGTGGACGGAGGAGCCTGTCCTGCGGGCTTTGTGCTGTCTGCAGATCTGTACTGTGCAGGTGAGGAGGTGACCGCTCGGGGTGGCAGGTGAGGGAGGGGAGGGGGGGGGCGGTGCAGGGTGTGATTGTGGCTGCTCACCCTGCTTGCTCGGTGTGTCCTAGATGAAGATGAGTGTGAGCTGCCACAGACCCCTGCTCACACGCCTGTCACAACAGCCCAGCCAGCTTCTCCTGCTCCTGCCCGGGGGGTTACACATTGGCACCAGACAGCAGGAACTGCAGAGGTGAGGAAACTGGCAGCGTCTTCAATACCGAGGGCGCCGATCTTTCTGTATCATTGTTCTACTCCCCATTGGGGTGTTATTTGTGTGTTAACTGCGGAGAGGTGAAGTGTGTTGGTATGTGGGCAAAAACCAGCACTGCCATAAATACAGTAATGTACAGTATAAACCTTTCTAACCTCTGCCCCCTTATCCAACACAATGAGTTACAGGACGGTCTCTCTCTCTCTCTCTCTCTCTCTCTCTCTCGTTCTCTCTCTCTCTCTCTTCTCTCTCTCTCTCTCCCTCTCTCTCGTCTCTC
>NC_134503.1:5626700-5691700 GCF_040206685.1 Ascaphus truei
TCCACGTTTACTAAGTGATGCTAAGCCATAAGGCACACTATGGCTCATTTATATCAATTAGCTGTAATGCCCCTTGCAGCTTAGCACCCCTTAGTAAATATGTCCCTAAATGCTTTGTGATCAGCTGTATAGAGAGCACACGGCTTTCCTTGCGTGCTGTACTTTATTGCTAGATTGAGGGATACCGTCCGGTAATGCAGTGCAGCTCAGCCAGTGGTTTGCTCCATTAACCCTATGTAAGTAAGCTCTGAGATGGACGCGGTTATCCTGTAATGAATGGGCCGTGTGGTCTGATCTCTCCTCTCTCTGTGTATCAGACACCGATGAGTGTGCCCAGTCACCCCCTGCCAGCACAGATGCTTGAATACCATTGGCTCCTACAGATGCGCCTGTGACCCGGGTTACCAGCTGAAGGGGACGCGCTGCGTAGGTCAGTTACTCCGTTGGCTCCGTGACTGCGGGCGGAACCTGCTGCCCTTTACCAAGTCACTCCCCTTGCACAGCACGCCTCTTACTATCAGCTCTCGCTGCGTCGCTGCAACATGTTACCTGGGTGTCAATGCACCTGTGTCACCTCGGTCTGTGACGTTTGTGTCACGGCCCTCTGAATAATCCCAAATGGGTTTGGGGAAAGGGACTCTGACTGCTTCAGGTGCAGGCACGGTATACTGTAATCATGCTGTCCCCACTTAATGTCAATTCTCCACATTTCCTGTGTACAAATGCTCCGGTTTCTGTTTTCTTCCAGCTCATGCCATTCTGCTGGTAATAGTTGCTGCAGCCACTTTATCGCTTTGGCTAACTGAAGGGGAGTTTAAGCACAGTACACAACGGGTTAATAGCTATGCCTCCGCCTGATGAGGACACAAATATCTAAGCTGCAGTATATATACATGTAAACAAGCATTAACCACAATCATTCTCTGCTCATCTCTCCAGCCAGGCTTTATCCTCTGGGACCAGTTCCCCAGACAGGCTGTATCCCTGCATTCCTTTAGGACAATGATCTCCAACCTTTTTTGTTTGGAGGAACCCTTGAAGTATTAGAAAAATCTCGGGGAACCCCTATCTGGCCGACACATATTAGGTTCGACAGGGGTCAGTCACAAAAATGTCACACCTCACAAGCCCCCTCTATTTCCACCCTCTACCCATGTATTTCTCTCCCATCCGTCTCACTAACTCTCCCCCTCCCGCCTCGCATGTATTTACCCCTTGCGTCTCACTCTTACTCCCTCTTTTCCTCACTCACTCCTCCTTCCCCCTCTCTCTCTCACTCGCCCCTACCGTCCGTCAATTACCCCACTCTCTCTCAATCCACCCTACAAAATACATAACAAAAAAACCATGTGGTCCATAGGAGGAGCCCATGAGACTGCTTCAAGGAGCCCCACGGAACCACGGAACCCTGGTTGGGACTCACTGCTTTAGGGCAATGGGTCTATGGGGTGAATTCCTCTCCTTTCCTCTGTATTCGGTGTCCACAGCTAGTACCCAAATCATGTATTTGGCATCTACGGCCCCACTCGCTGCGTGCACGGGCGCGTCGGAGCTCCTGGCGGCAGGTGCACCAGTTGTCAGCCGCGATCTGTGGTCTGTGGTTGCGCGTCCAGAGAAGAGCAGAAGATCGCGACGGGGGGTGGGGGCGGACAAGGTGGGGGCGTGGCCATGACGTCACGCGGCTGGTTCGCTTTCAGGGCTGAACCGCCACCGGGACGTGGCCATCGCTCGGCCGCCGCGCCAAAAGTCTTTTGGCAAAGGTGGTCGCGCATCGCACTTCCTGCAATCGCGCTCAGGCAGTGACGGGGGCCGGCCATAGACGGCCATATATTGTTCGCGCCGTGCACGCCACAGCAGACGCGAGCAGTGGGGACGAGGCCTTAGGAAGGACGGTTGAGAGATTAAGATTTGCTTCTCTGTCTTATTCCTACGGCCTTCTTGACCTCTTGTTTGGCCCAGCCTCATACTGGACACTAACCCCTTTGGTGCAGGAAGGCAACACACCAATAACACACACCAGGTCCCTCCTCGGTCTCTCTTCCGGGGCGTCCAAAGTCCAACACGAATGATGACCGCATATTTAACTAAGCAGAAGGGGGGAAAGTCTGACTCAACAATTTAGCGATTTATATAAAACTGCGCACAAACCGTCGCGTCTCAAAAGAGATTAGGTAAAAGTAGTGAAAGCAATGCAAAGTGTTTCATTACTCACCCTGTGTTATCAGCACGATTCTAATTAACAAACACACGCAGCCCCCCGTAAGCTCAGAACGCAAACCCACCGCACCATATATCTCTGTGTCAGAAAGGGGCGAGACTGAGATTGTGACGTCTTGTACAGAACAAAAGACACAAAGCCTCAGTGCTACACCCAATATGATCAAATATATAGTAAAATACTTCTCTGTTTTTCTCTTCATAAGTGAGGGTCCTTTAGTTAAATGCTTAATTCAATTAAGACCGCTCTCCCTCCATTAGAGAGGTTATGAGAGCTTTCTGCGGGTGCAGCAGCGTCAGGACGTGCAGAAGAGGTGATACCTGGTTACAGGATTAAAATGCGTTGGTCAAAGAATGAAACTAATTGAACCTCGCGTGTGAGAAGAGGATAAGTATTTAACTATATAACTTGTCATGTTGGATGTAGCACTGAGGCTTTTTGGCTTTTTTTACAATTCTAATTAACTCATTAAATGCTGAAGGGACCAGGAATATATTGCGGAGTTTTGTCGTCCCCCTTGCCTTCCCAGCTCCGAGCATGACCTGATTATACACATAGACACAATGTATTCCAGACATAAGAGGTTGGCGGATATTTGCTGGTATATATATATATATTTGCTGGTAGAGGCAGGAGCTCCGTATTTTTATTATGCTAAAGTATGTGTGTATTTCTCCTGACTTCCAGACATCAATGAGTGCCTGAGGAGCGTGTGCCAACAACCTCAGCAGCAGTGCAAGAACACACTTGGGAGTTACCAGTGCGTGGAGAGCTGTCCAGTTGGCACCACACGCTCAGAGTCCGGCACCTGCAGTGGTGAGTATCGGCTCAGCCTCGTGTCACCCGGCAAAAGACGTTGGTCCATTGGTAGGAGTCTTCCCATGGCCTTCTCTTCGTGCACTTCCCACTTCCCCATGAACACAACGCTCCCCTGTCACGTTCTCCCCAGATATCGATGAGTGCCGAGATGGCTCCCACATGTGCCGTTACAACCAGCTGTGTGAGAACACGATGGGTGGATACCGCTGCACCTGCCCCAGGGGCTACAGGTCTCAGGGCGTCGGCAGGCCATGCCTAGGTATGTACACTAACACTGACGGGCATTGCACAGGATGGTTCATGTGCAGTGGGAAGGTGGAACTCGCTGGAACAGCTGCAGGAGAGGTTCAGCTACTCTGGCTGAGCTGTATATATTGGGGGCACATTGGCGCAGCAGTATAATGGGGTGCTGCAGGGACGGGTGCAGATACAACAGCACTGACTGCAGCAGGGAATTACAGTTGTTGAAGAGCAGCTTTGGTGGCGCTGAAGTTTGGGGGCAGTAAGGTCTGTGGGGTAATTCTTGGGGGGGGAACAGTATATTTGGTGTGCTTCAAATTGCACCGTCTGACACTGCAGCCTTTTCCTCCTCTGCGTTAGATATTAACGAGTGCCAGCAGGCGCCCAAGCCCTGTGCCTACCAGTGCCAAAACATGGCTGGCAGCTACAAATGCCTTTGCCCCCCTGGGAAGCAGCTCCTGGGGGACGGAAGATCCTGTGCGGGGCTGGAGCGGCTGGGGAACGGCTCGGCACAGTTTGAGGGGGCTCTGCCCAACGCACGGATTCATGGAAACAATGTATACACCTGGCTCTCCTTCAGCCAAAACGGCAACCAGATGGGCCAGAGCAGCACTGCCCGCTGCCCCCCCGGCTTCCTCCGGAGGAATGGGGTGTGCATTGGTAAGAAAGCACCCAGCATTCAGCGGAGCATACAACACACGCAGGCCCATATTGACTAAGAGAAAAAATTGTACCAAATATAGAAGAATTTACAATGCATCTGATCTCAGACGCGCTATTAGAGAGGGTTGGGGTTCCTTACAATGCATCTGATCTCAGACGCGCTATTAGAGAGGGTTGGGGTTCCTTACAATGCATCTGATCTCAGACGCACTATTAGAGAGGGTTGGGGCTCCTTACAATGCATCTGATCTCAGACGCACTATTAGAGAGGGTTGGGGTTCCTTACAATGCATCTGATCTCAGACGCGCTACTAGAGAGAGTTGGGGTTCCTTACAATACATCTGATCCCAGACGCGCTATTAGAGAGGGTTGTCATTTGGACGCCGCGGGGTCGTGCAACATCATCATGGGACCCGCGGCGTCATTTGACGTCACGTGACCACGGCAACTGTGACGTCACATGACCCGTCATGTTCACGCGTCCTGAAGTCGGCTGAATCCCGGTAAGTAGAGATTGCAGAGGCCTCGCGCTTTCCCCCCGGCATTTAATTTAAATGCCTTGGGGTAGAGCACAGGATCTCTGCAACTGCCCGCGCCCCCTAAAATAAATCTCGCGCCCCGCAGTTTGCGCACCCCTGCTCTAGACCATTCCTCCCTGTGCCCTTTGAAACTTCCAATGTGACGGCAGATAAGAGCCACTTGGCGCCCCCTGCTGCCCATTTTCCTACCTGCTGTAAAAGCTCGGACCCGTTTCATCCTCCGCTTTATGACTATCCCGCGCACGTTTACATCCCCTTGCTGTGCTAGCCTGTACCCCCTCTGCTTTTCCACACCCCCCCCCCACCCTTTCCGCGAAGAAGTACTTCCTCACACTTCCCCTGCGCCGCCCACCCGCTGCAGAGAATAACCTCTTGTTAGAGCACTTCTCTTTTCCTAAAATATGCTTCCCTCCTGTGCGTATTGTCATATCCCCCAACCCCTCTCCCTTCTATCCTCTAAGCCAGGAGCGGCCAACTCCAGGTCTCAAGGGCCCCCAACAGGTCAGGTTTTCAGGATATCCCTGCTTCAGCACAGGTGGCTCAGCCATGAACCTGACCTGTTGGTGGCCCTTGAGGACTGCAGTTGGCCACACCTGCTCTAAGCTGTACATACAGTATTAAGCTGCCACTTGGGATGGGGACCTAACGTCTGCGGCACTTTTGGAGGATGTAGGAGCGCTTTTGAAGTGTCATAATAGTTAAAGGATTTGACATTGAAAAGGCTGTAATTCTTCCAAAATAAATAAATATATATATGCTGTTAATGTATTTCCCCAACCATTAGATATCATGTAGGATGCATTATCCATAGGTTACAAAATCCCCAATCCTTATCTACAGAAAACTACAGCATGCAATCATTGTTTTATTGATTTAGAATCAGAGGTGAATAGATCTGTAGAAAGCCTCAAAATACTTGGTAATGACATTAACTGAAATATTTGCGTTGCACCTTTAACATTGATATTATGGGAATATCTTTCAAGGTGGGATAGCTTGTGATGTCATGTTCTCTCGTCATCCGCCGTCTCTCCCTTTCCGGTTCTGTCCCCCTGTCCATCTTCCCTCTCCCCCCCCCCATCACCTGCTTACCCTTCACTCTCTCTTTCTGCCAATATCCCGCCCCCCACCTCTCAGACATGGATGAGTGCCATCTGCGGAGTCCCTGCCAACATGAATGTAGAAACACAGAGGGCAGCTACCAGTGCCAGTGTCCTGCTGGGTACAGGCTGCTCCCCAACAACAGGAACTGCCAGGGTGAGTGCCATGGGCTGGGGGCTCCAAGCTTCTGCCGACATTGCTGCTGATGGGGGATTTTTTGGGGCCTGTAATCTGTCTTCTCATAGGTCTCTCGTTCGGCAGCTCAATGCTTGGTCCCATTTCTTGTCCCTTTAAACATTCACTCCTCGCGTGCCCCGCGTTTAAAGCTTTTGCCCACGGCGAGAGCTGGGTTGGCATCATAGCACACCTGCCATTAAGCCACATTGGTATTTTAACCACCATTCAGCCTTCGAAAATAACCCAACGCTTTGATCACGACTAGTGTGACAAATGTACAAAACTAGCAGACACTGGGAGATTCCAGCACCCAAAAAGCGTGAATGTAATAAATCTCTATGGAGGCCATTTAATTATTATTATTTAGAACACGCCAACATATTCTGTAGCGCAGTACAATAGGGTGGGAGGCCGAAAACGATAAAATAACAAAGGAACATATTATGTTACAGTAGGTAAGGAGAGCTTAACCCTTTCACTGTTGGAAGGCCCTGGGATTCATTGTAAGTTCACTTAGCACAGGGCGTATAAAACAGAGCAAAGTGAACCTGTAAATAATGACCAATATCATTCACTCACCCACACCAACCTCTCCGCTTTGCACAAAGTTATCTTCCCCTTACTGGAGGGAGGTTTTAGCCCCATTGCACAAAGTTATCTTCCCCTTACTGGAGGAGGTTTTAGCCCCATTCATTTAAATTCATCTACACCTTTCTCAACCCAAGGGTGCGTGTCCTATCATATTGAATAAGGACCTCTGATTTCCATTTCCCCAGCCTCCTGCTCTGCTTTCTTTCTACTGCTCATACCCTGATTCATTCACTTTTTCCCACCACTTGCCTTCCCTCGCCCTCCTTCTTCAGACATAGACGAATGTTCGGAGAACAGAATAAACTGCGGCCCCAACCAGATGTGCTTCAACACTAGAGGAGGATATCAGTGCCTGGACACGCCCTGCCCTGCCACATATAGGAAGGGTCCCAGCCCGGGGTAAGGTTCTCACCATGTGTAAGGGTCCCAGCCATGGGTAAGGTTCTCACCATGTGTAAGGGTCCCAGCCCGGGGTAAGGTTCTCACCATGTGTAAGGGTCCCAGCCATGGGTAAGGTTCTCACCATGTGTAAGGGTCCCAGCCCGGGGTAAGGTTCTCACCATGTCTCAGCTCGGGGTAAGGTTCTCACCATGTGTAAGGGTCCCAGCCATGGGTAAGGTTCTCACCATGTCTCAGCTCGGGGTAAGGTTCTCACCATGTGTAAGGGTCCCAGCCCGGGGTAAGGTTCTCACCATGTCTCAGCTCGGGGTAAGGTTCTCACCTTGTGTAAGGGTCTCATCCTGTGGTAAGGTTCTCACCATGTCTCAGCTCGGGGTAAGGTTCTCACCTTGTGTACGGGTCTCATCCTGTGGTAAGGTTCTCACCATGTGTAAGGGTCCCAGCCCGGGGTAAGTTTCTCACCATGTGTAAGGGTCTCATCCTGTGGTAAGGTTCTCACCATGTGTAAGGGTCACAGACCGGGGTAAAGTTCTCACCATGTGTAAGGGTCCCAGCCCGGGGTAAGGTTCTCACCATGTCCCAGCCCGGGGTAAGGTTCCCACCATGTCTCAGCTCGGGGTAAGGTTCTCACCACGTGTAAGGGTCCCAGCCCGGGGTAAGGTTCTCACCACGTGTAAGGGTCCCAGCCCGGGGTAAGGTTCTCACCATGTGTAAGGGTCCCAGCCCGGGGTAAGGTTCTCACCACGTGTAAGGGTCCCAGCCCGGGGTAAGGTTCTCACCACGTGTAAGGGTCCCAGCCCGGGGTAAGGTTCTCACCACGTGTAAGGGTCCCAGCCCGGGGTAAGGTTCTCACCACGTGTAAGGGTCCCAGCCCGGGGTAAGGTTCTCACCATGTGTAAGGGTCCCAGCCCGGGGTAAGGTTCTCACCATGTGTAAGGGTCCCAGCCCGGGGTAAGGTTCTCACCATGTCTCAGCCCGGGGTAACATTCTCACCATGTGTAAGGGTCCCAGCCATGGGTAAGGTTCTCACCATGTGTAAGGGTCCCAGCCCGGGGTAAGGTTCTCACCATGTCTCAGCCCGGGGTAACGTTCTCACCATGTGTAAGGATCCTAGCCCGGGGTAACGTTCTCACCATGTGTAAGGATCCTAGCCCGGGGTAATGTTCTCACCATGTGGAAGGGCAGGATTACACCGCTTCTCACCCAAACCCGAATAGACACATTCCTTTAGTTCAAGTCATTCATACGCATACACAATTATTTCAGTAACATGAAGGCACTCAGTAAATACTAATGCGGAGTGTCTGCTGCCAATTTGGCTTAGAATGAGACTTTAAATGTCTCTTCGGACCCTCGCACCTGCGGATTTGGAGGAGCTTGAACGACCTGCGTCTGGTCCGTAATTATTGTTGTTTTTTAGTAAGCCAGTTTGGTTCTCGGCATGCATTAAACGTGCGCGTTACAACTGCTGGCTCCGGATTCTGTGCACGTACGTTGTATTTGATGGTGATGGTCGAGATCCTATAAGACAGGTTGTCCTCGTGCACTTAAATCAGGGGTGGCCAACTCCCGTCCTCAAGGGCAACTAACAGGTCAGGTTTTCAGGATATCCCTGCTCCAGCCCAGGTGGCTCAGTCAAAGACTGAGCCAATGATTGAGGCATCTGTGCTGAAGCAGAGACTGAGCCACCTGTGCAGAAGCTGGGACTGATTAAGCCATCTGTGCGGAAGCAGCGATATCCTGAAAACCTGGCCTGTTGGTAGCTCTTGAGTACGGGAGTTGGCCACTCCTAGTTTAGATGTATATCTCAGCACTTGGAAGTTTTAATTTACCAAAACAAATGAACAATTTAGAGCAGCCCGTGTTTTTAAATGATAAATAAATACGTATATGCTCAAAGTCGGAAGCATTTTAATTTGTAACACTGGTTCGTACCAGGCATAAAAGGTTTAGAAAATCCAATAGGGGGTCAGACCAAGATATCCATTGGACCAACTATGAATGTACTGGAGGCTTAGGACCGGCCTTACCTTTTGCGGGGCCCATGTAGGCATGCAGGCAGCGCGGCCCCTCCTCTACCCAGCGCCGCCCCCCTCCTCCACTAGCATCGCAATGTCATGGCAGTATGTGATGTCATAACAATGCGTCGTCATGTGACGTTAGGTCACCATGACAACGCAACACTGCTGGAGTGGTGATGCTGCCGTTAAGAATCCGCTACACACACACACACACATAGAGTGCGCAACGCACGCATGCATGCACCTACCTTGGGGTGAGCAGTGGAGCAGCGGTCCTGCACGGGGATGCCGCCGCTCCCTCCTCCAGCTCTCCCCTGTCCTGTAGGGCGGAAGTTGGATCCCGGCACAAAAATATACACATTTTTTTTCCAGTTCCCACTCTGGAGCATCCAACATTACGTTGACCAATGTGCAAAACAAGGATTTTCTCAATTCAGTCCCGCTACTTACAGTCCTGATGGATTTATTAAAATCAGTGCAGTTTTCAAAGGTTCAGTCCGCCACCTTGATCTAAACACAGACAAAAACCTGCTCCTTGATCTCAGGAACCATCATCCAAAATGTGGTTACGATATCTTAAGAGGTGTCCAAATGCCTAGCGAACAGACAGACAGCTTTCCAAAATATATAGTAGCTTGGCATGAGAATATGTTTGTATTTGTACTCGGCTCTTGTGTCTTGTTCTTGTGTCTCGTCGGGCTCCTCCTGTGTCTCGTCAGGCTCCTGTGTCTTCTTCATGTATCTCATCGGGCTCCTCCTGTGTCTCGTCGGGCTCCTGTGTCTTGTTCATGTATCTCATTGGGCTCCTCCTATGTCTCGTTAGGCTCCTGTGTCTTGTTCATGTGTCTCCTCGGGTTCCTCTGTCTCCCCGGGCTCCTGTGTCTTGTTCATGTATCTCATCGGGCTCCTCCTATGTCTCGTTAGGCTCCTATGTATCGTTAGGCTCCTGTGACTCCTTGGGTTCTTCTGTCTCCCCGGGCTCCTGTGTCTTGTTCAGGTGTCTCCTCGGCTCATGACTTTCTCCCCCTGTGTTCCCCTTTTACCCACAGGACTTGTTATCGGCGGTGTGTGTCAGACTGCAGTTCGGGGGGTCCCTACAGCCTACAGTACAAGCTCCTCACCCTGCCCTTTGGAATCCTCCCCAACCACGACGTCATCCGCCTCAGCGCCTTCTCCGAGGGGGGCGTCCTCCAAAACCAAACCAGCTTCACCGCTCTGGAGCAGGACTCTGGCAGCCCCTTTGCCATCCGTGATGAAGGGGGACACGGTATCATCTACACCCTGCGGTCCCTGGACACCTCCGGGGTTTACCGACTGAAGGTGCAGGCGGTGACTCACAGCGAACCACAAGGAGCGCGGTATCAGAGCGTTTTCATCATATTCATCTCTGTGTCTCCGTACCCCTACTAAGCCACGGGAGCCCAAAACCCCAGCCGGGGGAACAATGCAGAACTGTGCCTTTGGAGCCAACTGCCCTAAATGCCAAGCTTCCCACATCTGGGTAGTAACTAGACATTTCCCCTGTGCCAACCAGAAATATTTGTGCCCCTTATATTCAATGCCACTTCCGTCACTGCCTAGGCACATGTACATTGTGCATCCTGTGCCGACATTTTTGTCCCCCCATCACTAGCAGGAGCTTAGATATCTGTGGGGCGCTGCCCAATCCTACAATTACTGATAATAAGACTGCCACTCAGACTCTTCGATGTGTATCTGTCTGAGAAATGGGGACCAGGCCCCTCGATGTAAAGCCCTGCTGCCATCTGCGGTCTTAACTATGGCCAGTACGCAGCATGGGGGCTGGAAGTATGGGTGCTGGGGGGGGGGGGGGTGCTCTGCAGCCCCCACTGATTTTATACATTGTTACATTATGGTAATATATGTATGTTACTGATTTTGTATGTACCGCCCCCCCCCCCCCCCCCCACCCCCCCAACAAATAGTTCCTGCCCTCTCGGCATGAAAGGTTTTTGCCCTCGAGTGAAAGAATTGCATTTCCAGCCTCTCCTGCTGCCACGGGGAATGTCCTTCTCTTCGCTTTTAGGGAGTGAAAGGGGGAGAAGGAAAGGAACTAGCTAAGAGAGAGAACAAGAGAAGGAGAGGATGGAGAAGGGGTAGAGAGGGGTAGAATAAAAGACTTTGAAGGAGAGAGGTGATAAAGGGAACACAGAGCGCTGCTGGATACCTGGCAGCGGGCTCACTTGGTATCTCTCCAGCACTGTTGCAACCTGCTGAAATGTCTGTGCCCTGCTCTGACCGGCATGTGAGACCTTCCAACAAACAGGCAGCGGCCTTGGCTCGGGGCAAAGCGTTGAGAATGGAAAAGACACAATGTATCAGTCATCTGGCCTGAGCATGGGGGGGGGGGGGGTGACATCCTCCATCAGGGACCACGAACTCCAATGCAGGCCAGCGTACACTTGTAAGGTCCCTTCCCTCCACCCCTGTCACAGCTCTGGAGACGACCTGCAGTGATCTGCATTACAGCACAGAAAGTGTTACATAGTCTTTGGAACAGAACATTACAGTAAGGGGGGGGGGGGGGGATGTTAATATACGCTCTGTGCAGCTAATGCTAAAAAGCCCCCGGCAGCGTCTACGCACCTCCCGGGAAGCTGTTACACCCCCGACTCTCTGTGACCTTCCACATGACCCTTCCACTTCTGCCACGTCCCTTGTGGTCACCTGTGTGTGTGTGGAGCTCAGGGAATACTCCAGGAATCAGACCACTAAGCCATCGGCTGTGAAATCCCGTGGGGGGATAGAGAGTGTTCTTATACTGTAGGTATTGAGCCTAGAGAATATGTGATGTTGGTTTTTTATTTACATTTTATTATTAAGTGTTGGCGTATTTATTTTTGTCCAAATAAAAGCCTTTTATACTGTGGAATACATATCTTTCTGGGTTCATACATTAAATGCAGATGTTTTTACTACAAGATTTGGGCAAATGTCCGCTGCATTTTAAGGACGCTCTCTGTATTTCATATGATGCTACCGGTGTTTGCCGAGCAGTACAGAGCTTAGATTAAGATCGTTGGGTAAGGATTGCTTATATATGCATTATTTCGCTTGCACGTTATTTTCTGGGTTACTTTCCTAATACCACATGTAGAACTCATGTGTTACTTTTAAGGCCGAGTCCATAGACGGACAGGCCGTGCTGAGGCGTGCGGACGCTCCGCGCTGAGCCCCTCCATCCTCAATGAGGATGCCTTGAGAGGGGGCTCACGCGAGCGTCCGCAGGCGTGCTGACGAGTTGGAGGTTTCAGCCAAGCGCCAAGCTGTTTTTCAGCGCGCTGTCGGCTGAAAACCTCCAATCACAGCACAGCAGTGTCTACGTCACGGCGCCGTGACATCGTCGACGTCAGTGCGTTGCGGCCGATTGGCCCAGCGACGTCACTGCCCTGCCTCCAACCACCTCCCCCCGGCTCCGATCGCGCCCGCTGGCTCGCCTGTATGGGCATGAAATTGCCCAGATTTCAGCAGGCGAGCCTCAGCGTCAGCGCGGCTCGGATCGCCTCACCCTTCTATGTCCCGGGCCTTAGCCATCTTCTAGAACAGGGGTGAGGCAACTCCTGTCCTCAAGGGCCAACAACAGGTCAGGTTTCCAGAATACCCCTGCTTCAGCACAGGTGGCTCAATCGAAGAACGAGCCACCTGTGCTGAAGCAGGGATATCCTGAAACCTGACCTGTTGTTGGCCCTTGAGGACCGGAGTTGCCCGCCCCTGTTCTAGAGGTCACTTCAAGATCAGGGTGCATGTTCTGTGCTATACATGCTCCTGGCTACTAAACGGGACCGAATGTACCGTAATTGCCACTGACAACCCCTTCACTGCCAGAAGGCATTGCCGGCCCCCGCTGATCAATATTAACCCCTTCACTGCCAGAAGGCATTGCCGGCCCCTCTGATCAATATTAACTCCTTTGCTGCCAGATGGGACTGCAATGAATTGCAGAACATTGAGGGAGGTGATTATGAATTTATGAATGGGATCGGGATGCGAGGGACGTATGGGGTACGGGTTACCTCTCTGAGGTCCTCTGGACACTGGGTTCTGTGCAGGTCGCCTGTTCTGTTTCCCAATCCTAAATGGATTACAAAACCTACTGGGACGGAGCCAGATGCTGCTGTTTGATCTCCTGTCACATGCGCTGATGATTAGCCAAAAGCTGAGATGTAGAAACCATGTGCTTTTCTCTAATGCCCCCGGCCACCTCACTCTTTCATCACTTGTCTCTCCGCCCCGTGCCCAGTCTCTGTTCCGCAATGTTTGCAGACCTTCCCAGCAGGAAGCAGACTAGCTGAACATACCCCCTGCAATCCCTTTATTATAGCTGGATGTTATCTCGGTAACCACCCCTCACCCCCCCCCCCCAAAAAAACACAGACCAGGGCTTACTCCAGTCCTCTAAAGCCACCAACAGGTCAGGTTTTAAGGATATCCCTGCTTCAACACAGGTGCCTCAGTCAAATTGAGCCACCTGTGCTGAAGCAGGGACGGATTGAGCTACCTGTGCTAAAGCAGGGATATCCTTAAAAGCTGACCTGTTGGTGGCTCTTGAGGGCTGGAGTTGGCCATCCCTGGACACAAAGTCTGTCCTTCACAATATCAGCCACGTATGTTGACATATGGATCAGTGCACAAAGCCCTCTGTGGCAAAACAATATTTGTCGGTGTTTTGCTACTGATCTTCACAATAATCTGTAAATGGCAGAGTTTCAGGCAGATGCGCCTGGCACAGATCTGGGGCAAAGCAGCTTTACTCACCGACACCGGAATAAAGCACGGAATTGGAATCATTCTGTCTTCAGTAGCAAAGACTCAATCTGCAGGGGCTGAGCGCAGGTAAGAATGAGATCTGACAGCTGGACCACTGCTACATGTTGTTCTAAAGATCTAGTGCAGCTGAACCTATGAGACCTGCTTTCTGATGTTAGCTTCAGTGCTGGAAGGACCAGCAAATTATTGTCTAGCGCAGGCAGTGAAATGGCTTGTGTTGTGTGACATGAGGATTTATCACCGGGATACACCAAACTGAGGCCTCTGTGTTGATTACACAGTGGCAGACTGGGAAATCAGGGGGAAATAAATTGTAGGGTCTCGCTACAAGGTCATAACAGACAAAAATGTTACACTAGGGCTTACACTTGAATAGACACGGGTGCGGGTACATACAGTACGCTGATAAGACACAGAGCACACTATCGTGGGAAATTCTGATCGGTTCCTGAGTCTACCCAAGATTCAGGAGTTTCCCGGTCATTCCGGAATACTCGACCAGTCTGGACCTTAAGGGTTCACTTAATGCTGCACCCAGCGGGGACTTCCCATTACCCAATGGGCCAGTCTGAGCCTGTACACAGAATATTCTTCCTTCTCCATATGCCCGTATCCTTTTCCCAGGCACTACAAATAGGTGGACACCTGGAGCGGAAAAAAACTGGTGATTCCCGGTAGCAGCAGGGCCGCCGATAGGGGGGGGATAGCTGGGACTAGTGTCCCGGGCCCGTTGAGTTAGGGTCACCGACAGGGTACCAGACCCCCTAACGTGTTAGATCCGCAGAGGGGACCTGCTGGAGGCCGGTAGAACTGACAGGCACCTCCAAAGATAACCTTTGACATGCACGTTGGCAGGCCCCTGCTGACAGGCACCTCTGTGGGCCCCTGCTGACAGGCACCTCTGCGGGCCCAATCTGACAGGCACCTCTGCGGGCCCCTGCTGACAGGCACCTCTGCGGGCCCCCTCTGACAGGCACCTCTGCGGGCCCCCTCTGACAGGCACCTCTGCGGGCCCATGCTGACAGGCACCTCTGCGGGCCCCTGCTGACAGGCACCTTTGCAGGCCCCCTCTGACAGGCACCTCTGCGGGCACCCTCTCACAGACCTGCGGTGGGGGCTCCCTCTAGCAGGCCCCTTCCATCCCCACAGGCTGCAGGTAAGCATACTCTGCTACCCCCCCCCCCCCTACCCTACCATTTGTCCTCTGGACCCCATTCCCTCCCATCTCCTAAAACCTCTTGCTCCTCTAATCCCTACGCTCACACACATTTTTAACTCCTCCCTCTACTTTTGTTTGTTACTTTTATGTCTGAAGCGCTTATTCCCATGTTCTATTATTTGTATTATTTGTTATTTATATGATTGTCACGTGCACAATATTACTGCTGTGAAGCGTTATGTACACTAATGGCGCTATATAAATAAAGACATACATACATTTAAAGTGTAAGCTCCCCGGGCCTTTTTAAGCCAAGTGTTTCAGTGTACGTTTGATTATCTTGGAGAGAAGTCTTTAACCCTCCTATTGACATGTATTGGGCTGTGGCATTTTTTACCAGGAAGAAAGGGGGCAAATAATACAGTCTTCAGCTAAAGGTGTTAGAGCAGCGTTTCTCCCCGAGGGTGAAGCCCAGGGGTGCCTCCGACTAACCTTAAGGGTGCCCTGTGGAAAGAAAACCAATTATTGTGTGTGTTTTACAAATACATTTACAGGTGTATAATTAATTACATTTGCAGTCAATTATGATAACACTGTAATTGTACGTGTAAACTTATATTGTCTTTAAATACTTCTTTTCAGTTTATACCCAGTTTGATCGCAACTTAAAAAAAATGTGACCATTGATAAAATGATGGGGTTCCCCACCTAAATCGGGGTGTCCTCTGTGGGGAATAGAAAGCTGAGAAACACTGTGTTAAAGGATCAGTGATTTAATTAGGGAGAAGGTCTCATGGGGGCACCCACCTGTCAATGGCATGATCCCACCCTGTGCCATTGGACGTTGTGCACATAGTGATGGGTGCTCTTTGTATACATGCACATACCTGTGGGGCCGCAGGGAAGCTGCCCCCTGTCTCACAGGTCTGTGCTGGCTGCACCCATGGGTGTCAGTGCTGCTCTCTGCACAGGGAGTCAAGCAGAGACCCGCTGTGCGTGACGTCAGCTCCCCACCCCCTGCTCTCCCCACCCTGTGCTGGGTATATATAGAGAAGCTGCAGAGTATCTGGTACTGCACGGAGAGCACCGAGTACTGTGAGTACCTGCCCCCCTCTTCCTGCATGTCACCCCCTCCAGTCACTGTCCCCTCTGCCCTCTCTCCTGCTCCCCTCTGTCACTGCCTCTATTCCCTGGCTGGATCTCCTGCTTGCACCTTCCCTGCGTGTCTCTCCTCTGTCACTGCACCTGCTGCATCTATTGTGCCTTACTGCCATTCCTCAGTCACTGCCCCCCTGCGCTCTCCCTTTACCCCTTCCTTTACCCCCTGCTCTCCCTTTACCCCTTCCTTTACCCCCTGCCCTCTCCCTTTACCCCCTGCCCTCTCCCTTTACCCCCTGCGCTCTCCCTTTACCCCCTGCTCTCTCCCTTTACCCCCTGCTCTCTCCCTTTACCCCCTGCCTGCCTCTCAAATGTTTGCGGCTCCCCTCTTCCTATGTGCCATAGCTCCCTGTCCCCCCTGCTCTCATCCAGTCACCAGTTACTACGTACGTCTTTTTTTATATCCTCTCTTCCTTGTCCTCTCACCCATTAATACATTCTGTTTCTCTCTTCCCCCCACCTCTCTCTCTCCTCTTCCCGCCCTCTCACTCTCCCCCCCCCCCTCTCATTCACCCCCCCTAATTCTCTTTTTGGGGTAGCATGCATGGACTTGGTGCATGATACATATCAGCACTGTTATCTTACAAACAAACAGGTGTCTTCCCCCCCTCTCTCCCCCCCTCTCTCTCTTCTCCCCTGCCCCCCCTCTCTCTCTTCTCCCCTGCCCCCCTCTCTCTCCCCTCTCTTCTCCCCCCCCTCTCTCTCTTTTCCCCCTCTCTGTCTCCCTTCTCCCCCCCTCCCTCTCTTCTCCCCCCTCTCTCTCTTCTCCCCCCTCTCTGTCTCCCTTCTTCCCCTCCCTCTCTTCTCCCCCCTCTCTCTTATCCCCCCTCTCTGTCTCCCTTCTCCCCCCCTCCCTCTCTTCTCCCCCCCTCCCTCTCTTCTCCCCCCCCCTCCCTCTCTTCTCCCCCCCCCTCCCTCTCTTCTCCCCCCCCCCTCCCTCTCTTCCCCCCCCCCTCCCTCTCTTCCCCCCCCCCCTCCCTCTCTTCTCCCCCCCCCCTCCCTCTCTTCTCCCCCCCTCCCTCTCTTCTCCCCCCCTCCCTCTCTTCTCCCCCCCTCCCTCTCTTCTCCCCCCTCCCTCTCTTCTCCCCCCCTCCCTCTCTTCTCCTCCCTCCCTCTTTTATCCCCCCTCTCTCTCTTATCCCCCTCTCTGTCTCCCTTCTCACCCCCCTCTCTCTCTTCCCCCACCCCCCCCTAATTCTCTTTTTGGGGCAGCATGCCTGGACTTGGTGCATGATACATAACAGTGCTCATATCTTGCAAACAAACAGGTGTTAAATAGACATGTGCAGCTCTTATCTGCTCACACTGAAAATATACTAAATTCTAAGTATATGGGGAGGGATAGTATTTTTGTTTTACAATACACAGAGAATCACGTATTACCATTTCCGTGGTTTAATATGCTGGGGACATCAGATGTGTGCTTCCCATAAGGAGACATCCCTTAACTTTGAATAATGCATTATTATTAGCAGGCAGAGTCCCAGGGACTGCCCTGCAATGGGTTCTGTTCCACCACAGGAGTGCTGAAGTGCAGCAGCTGTATGCACAGTATTGTCACATTTGAGTGAGGGATGCCATGTTGGATGTGAGCAGCAGGAAAAAGTAACATTTTGCTCAGCAGCCTGAATCCAGAATAATGTTGGCATTAATGGAGAACCCATTCATATCTATGCTAAGTTCTGTTGCTGATGTTACAGTAAGAAGCAGGAACCCCCTATTGTTTTCTGCTAATAATTGCGTTTGTGTTGGAACGTGCAATGAGGTTGATGGAGTTTTGCTGATCGTAACAAATCCTTTCCAGGCATTACAAGTAAAGCGTGTTACTTCCACGCCCCTCCAGCAATAACTTAACAATTTAACATAAGAACCTTGGTTATTATTAGACCGAGAAGTCAGGTGTCACATGCAGCTCTCTATTGACATATAGGGGACCTGTAGGGAGAATAAGGACGAGTACTTTCTCCTACAGTTCGTTTGTTTTAAAGACCGATCTGTTGTATTTACTTATTCCTTTCCATTAAAGATGTAATGTTCTACGTATTGAAAGCTATAGTTGACAGCTAGTAATGATGTTTTTATTGCATTAACATGACAGATATGTGTCACCATTGGAAGTCTACGAGCTTTCAGTCCTTTGCAAGTCCTCCAAAACCTTTGTCATTGAGGAAATCTCATATAGGTTCATCAACCGCCTTTTTGTTTGTCTTTTTTTCTAGAGGGGCCCATGTCTGGGTGCTTTCCCCTTGGCACGCCAAGAAAGAGTTACATACGTGGGAATAAATACAAGTCTCCTTTTGTAACAAGTCAGCAACTTCACTGCTTACTCTGCATATTTTACCCGAGTTGTTGAGTAATAATAATACATTTTATTTAATATAGTGCGTCTCTCCCAATGGAATTCACGCGTCACAATTACAGTATAGCGCGCGTCACAATTACAGTATAGCGTGCGTCACAATTACAGTATAGCGCGCGGTACGCAGCACATAGGAATATTACAGACAAACTCCCTGCCCAGTTGAGCTTACAATCTATGTTTGTGGCGCCTGAAGCACAGAGAGATAAAGTGACATGCCAAAGGTCTCAAAGGATTTGACCCAGGCTCCCCTGCTTCTACCTCGGTGTCACTGTTCTGTCAGTGTCTTTACTCGCTGAGCCGCTCCTTCAGCCCCGTGCGAGTGTGCCAGTCAATCAGATCATTGGAAGTCCTGACACACCTTTGCTCTCCGTGCACTTGTTGTTTGTGTAGCAGTCCCCAGTGTAAGCAAGCAGGACGGATTCCGTGTCTCCTGTCGCCAGAGTTCTTCACATTTTCATGTTGTGTGATGGCCTGAAATATCAACTCACGTTGCTTTTAGATTCCCTCCACGTCCGAGGGGCCATACGTGGCCACTTGTGTCTGGAAGGCATCACACCGTGTGTCTGCATGTGACAGACAGAGGCACCGAGCTTTGTTTTTTTTCGCTCACTCATCCAGCTAGTGTGGGAAGGCAAGTCTGCAAACCAGCAGCGCCTCTCCCTCCCAGGACCAGTACAATAAGCACTGCCATCAGCTGCTGCTGTGTGTCCCCCTCCAGTTTTATTCTCACCCGAGAAAGTGAGATCACTCAGAGGACCACTTTCTGTTCCGGGGTTTGCCTCCGTCTTTTACCCAGAATCCCTGGCTGCAGTGGAAGCACTGTTTGCTAAGCGATAATGGGGAAAGACGTGGGGGTGGGGGGGAGCAGACTTGTCTGAGACATGCAAATGCACCCCAAGTGGGATTTGTAATTACTAAGAGATTTCAACCCCCTGGCCTGTCTGAGGCTTCCCCTAATAATATGGAGGAGGCTGCTCAGAACATGTTGAGTTTAAGGATTGTAAAAGCCATTCTGGCGGTCGCTCTGGTTATGGAGTCAGTTGGTGGCTGTAGCCATGAGCCAGGACTCGTAACGGGGGCTCGGAGGAGCCCAGGAATAAAAAGGAAGTCCCCTGTATTTCTGTTTTCACGGAAACCCCTCTGAATATGGTGTCGCCCATTCATGTCAAATTAGAACCTGTGGAGCCCGTCACAAACATCACCCTCACAGGAGAAGGGCAGTAAAGGCGCACTATACACTATATAATAGCATACTGTTGAGCATCCCTATAGTTTTCAAACTTTGCAGGGAAAATTGAGCTACAGCCTATTAATTCTGCAGAGCATCACAGTAACATTGTGACCGTGTGTTCTCTCTGTTGAAATGTGTTCTGCATTTCTAAGCCACGGTAATAACCAGACGGTGAACCCTTCCTGGTGTTTTTCTAATGGTGCTGGTGGGGAAGACAGTGGAGGTTGAATGTTACCATTTTTTTGAAAACACACAAGAATGCATTTCTGACGTCTGTCCTCTTAAGTTAAATAAACTGCAGCTGGTTAGAAAGGCTGCAGCAGTCATACTTTGTACTGCTTCATATTACAGCCGGGGCTCCTTTTGTGGGGGAAGTTTAGAAGCACTGGGTTCTCGCGCTTTTTTTATTATTGATACAGTATTAATATGATTGTGATTATTAATGTTGGTGCTTGATACTGATTTGGAGGCGGTCACATGCCTTTTCCTGCTATATTTCCTTATGTAAAGCTGGGTTCTTTCACATCATTTCCCCCCCTGTAAAAACCCCAATGATTACGGCATACTCATTTTTAGGGAGTCTGCGGGTGACCGTGGCACCTTGAAACGTTCCTCTGCCAGAGCAGACCTCCCGACATGCTGCACTTATATATAGGTAGCAATGTAGTTCCTCTGTTGGTACTGGATGGATGTACCTCTCAGCCAGGGGTTCTCATCTCACATCCAGTCCTCAAGACCCCCCAACAGGTCAGGTTGTCAGGATATCCCTGCTTCAGCACAGGTGGCTCAATCAGTGACTCAGTCTTCGGCTGAGACACTGATTGAGCCACCTGTGCTGAAGCTGGGACTGATTGAGTAAAGAATCCACTCCTGACCAGGAAGTTTCTGAATAGATTTCTCCTGAAAGGTAGTCACCCACCCACCCACCTGTACCCACTCACCCACCCACCTGTACCCACTCACCCACCCACCCACCGACCCACTCCTTATCCTCACACAATCACACACCTTACTACACTTCCTTATCATGCGGCAGCGCTGCCGTTACCGAACCCATGTCCGGTGACCCCACCCTTGGCTGGATAATGTGTGGTGCCTCTGGACCTGGAATCCAATGCAGCTGCCCGTTTCTAATGAGGGGTTTGTACTCTTTCATGCATCACTGCCTCCCTGTCCTCGTCCTGCCAACAACCCTCGCGTGATCAATCCTCCTCCAGGCTACAGAAATGTGCGAGGGTGCGACAGGAGCAGAATCACGCCAGCGTTCCGGAGCTCCGGACCAGCCTCTTCTCACCCAGACGTAGCGGTGGTGTGAGTGCAAGGTCTATACTTGGGCACCTATGGCTCACAGAGAAGTCAAACATGCTTGGGGTAGACACAGCGCTATCCTAAATACTAAAGAAAGCCAATGATCAAATTGGGTCCGAGGTGTTACAGCAGATAGGGAAATGTGCAGAATCGATTGGGTTCTAATCTCCTGTCACATTCTATGTTTCTATGGGGCATGCTGTTTTGCTATTCTGTCTAGTGCGGTCACCCATCTTCCTAAAGTGAATCCCTCCGGTGCCAGCATCTGCATCACCCACATCTTCCTAAAGTGACTCCCTCTGGTGCCAGCGTCTGCATCACCCACATCTTCCTAAAGTGACTCCCTCCGGTGCCAGCGCCTGCAACATGTTGGGACCTTTCTCTGCTTATTGTTCTAGCAAATCCAGAAGCGGAAAGGGAGGATGTGAGACTGTGTTAATCTAATGAAGCAGAGCTCTCATAAGATGTCATCGCTTAAACAAATACAAATGATCACTGGTAAACGACTTTAACCCCTAGACTACCAGAGGGGTTCAAGTAGCAGCCCCCACGGCTCATTTCATCGGCAGCAAAATACTGCACGGAAAGGGCCTCCCAGCAAAACAATAATATATATTTTTTATTTCCTCTTCCCTTTCAAGCAAAGGAAAGTCCCTATGTGGCAAGAGGTGATACATGATCAGGGCGTAGCACGCACGGAAGCAGAAAAGCACACTTACAGGTTTAGCCATTACTGGATATAAACATGTTTCTCTGTGTCTGAGTGTTCAAATCTGTGCCTGTCATTGTACAGTATATATCAGTGTCTCCACCTTTAAACTATGCGTATCAGGGCCTTTGTGTGTCTGTGTGTATTCGCATGCTTGTGCCTATCAGTGTGTGTTAGTGAAGTTGAGCAGTAATGATAAAGAACATGTATAAACACAGCCACGTCTGATACGTTCCCCAGACACTTCCTTACCCCATAACCACACATCATACAGTACTTCCACTGCAGTCGGGGATTCTGGGTAATGACATGCAAATCGACACTCATAGTGCATCACTTCTTGCATGTTATCCACTTGAACACGGATCCATTTAAGATGGTGCCTGCTGTTTCACACGGCGTGGGCTGGGTCAGACACGGGCACGCCCAGAAAACGTGTTTACCGACCGCTACTTCGACCTTTGTGTCTCATCACAGCGGGGACGGTTGCAGCCTTCCATTGTGAAGCGGATCGTACAATTAAAGAGCAACCGGGTCTGGCATTCTGTAGAGATCAGGATATGTAGAAGGAAAGGAGCTCAGCTTCCGCATCAGTGGGTCAAACATACATAGGGCAACTCCAGATGTAGTAACATTGTGCAATAAACACAATCAGCGTGGCAAAGAAGGTGTAGGAAACACACAAACATGCGTCATCCAACAGGACTTTATAAAGTGCAATAAACACAATGTTACTACATCTGGAGTTGCCCTGTCTATGTTTGACCCACTGATGCGGAAGCTCCTTTCCTTCTACATATCCTGGTCTCTACCATTGAGGATTGCACGCTGTAGAGTTTTTCCCTGTCTGGATGTCACTGCCAGGTAAAGGGCATCAGCCCCTCTGTGTTTACCTTCTCAGTGCCTGCTGTTTTATTGCTCTAACCCTATGGGTAGGTAATCACCAGGTGACCAATCTTTGTGGTAGCCAGGTGGGCACCACTAGGTCCCTTAATCTCCTTTGGGTGATCTCTGTTATTATACAGTTATTATGGACATTGGGACTATACTCTGAATGTATTGTTCTTATACACTAGAGCACTTACTGGTAAAGCACCATCTACCAAATCATCAATACTCTGGCATTAGGTGGTCAGCACCCTTATATGAAGAGTGACGAAGAGTTAAGAGGTTAAAATGTGTGCTCACAAGATATTCCCCCGATTGTGCGCAGTTCACCATAGATTGCCAATATCTTACCCATAAATGATATTTATAGCCAAGTAATGTTCATGGTTTGGCAAGCACCTTGAACCTATATGCATGGACCTTTAACCATTGTGCCCATTTCTCATTATGATGGTAGGAATGCCATCACGTATCTGTTGAAGATTAATCCTCGTAGGGGTTGGGAAACCAGAACGGTGTCAAACCCTCGTTGTGACATGCAGTTACATTGTTTGTTATTGTTGGAACACATACCTCCATATCAGCCAACCAGACCATTCAGATCAGCCAACAATGCCCTGCTCGGTGCTCCCCTGCCATTCAGAAAGGTGCAGCCTTTGTAACAACCTTCCTATCGACCTTTGGAAAGCTCCCACCTTCCAAGCTGTCAAGGAATCACTTAAACCCCACCTGCTCTGTGATGCATTTGGGCGTTAGCCTCATATGCTCACCGCATTGAAACCTTTGGGTAGTCGTCTCGCTTAAAAAACCTTGATGGAGTCCACCTATGTAGATCGGACAAGCCGACTTGTCTGTATATGTGTGTGATTTGCAATTGAGATTGAAACAAATCTGTATACTTTGTCACTGCACTTTTAACGAGGAACTACTTGGAGTCGTATAGGCCACATGTCAAAGCTTCATGGATATCCGTGCAATAATGGGTACCCTAATAAATGGCAGGGGACATAGTAAGGGCTGTCAGCCAACACATGCTTATGGATACCTCCTGCCTAGTGGACGAACCACCTAATGGGCTCGTTTGCTTATCCATTATCCAGAATTGGGACATTTGCACACTGTATGATATTTAAGAGCCTTCATCAGGCTCCATGATGCTTTATGAGACATATGGAAGTGCTGATGGACTCTTCTCTAAGTGAGCAAGATGAGGTCCATGGTAAACCCCCGGGGTGAATGGGTTATGTCATGCTTCCATGCCTCTTGTTTTTGCAGTGCACTCTCTGAACCGGGATAACTGCCTACTGAACTCATTGATCTGTTGCTGCAGAGTCACAGAAGGAATCAATAGGTAATATTGATCACTGTTTGTTATTTCAATGGCCTCTGTTCACAAAGACCCCAGAGGGTTTCCCCTGTTCTGTGTCCGGGGGGGGGAAACATTATCTGTCGTGGCCTCATTGGATTTGGCCTCAGATTACTGATATAAAGAGAAGACAGTGCATGGGAATTCTGTAAGATTTTAGTAAGTATCTTGTTAATCTTTCTTATTGCAGTCTCAGAGGAGGAAGTTCACATAGTTAACCCTGTCAGAGCCAAAGACAAATGCAACCCAATGCTTTATGTTGCTGCTGCCTGCCCTCTTTGGCAATGGAGGGGTTGAATAGGAGGAATATGGAGATCTTACCCAGTCAACGCTAATATCTCCATAGCAGTACCCATAAAGGCATGCAGTGTTGTAGGCTTGGGGGGGGAGATGATGCCACCCCCTCTCCCCCACACACTGTACCACCTCTCCCCCACACACTGTACCACCTCTCCCCCACACACTGTACCACCTCTCCCCCACACACTGTACCACCTCTCCCCCACACACTGTACCACCTCTCCCCCACACACTGTACCCCCTCTCCCCCACACACTGTACCACCTCTCCCCCACACACTGTACCACCTCTCCCCCACACACTGTACCACCTCTCCCCCACACACTGTACCACCTCTCCCCCACACACTGTACCACCTCTTTCCCACACACTGTACCACCTCTCCCCCACACACTGTACCACCTCTCCCCCACACACTGTACCACCTCTCCCCCACACACTGTACCACCTCTCCCCCACACACTGTACCACCTCTCCCCCACACACTATACCACCTCTCCCCCACACACTGTACCACCTCTCCCCCACACACTGTACCACCTCTCCCCCACACACTGTACCACCTCTCCCCCACACACTGTACCCCCTCTCCCCCACACACTGTACCACCTCTCCCCCACACATTGTACCACCTCTTTCCCACACACTGTACCACCTCTCCCCCACACACTGTACCACCTCTCCCCCACACACTGTACCACCTCTCCCCCACACACTGTACCACCTCTCCCCCACACACTGTACCACCTCTCCCCCACACACTGTACCACCTCTCCCCCACACACTGTACCTCCTCTCCCCCACACACTGTACCACCTCTCCCCCACACACTGTACCACCTCTCCCCCACACACTGTACCTCCTCTCCCCCACACTGTACCACCTCTCCCCCACACACTGTACCTCCTCTCCCCCACACACTGTACCACCTCTCCCCCACACACTGTACCAGCTCCTTTGTATGAATGGAGGGTTAGGCTGGTCTCAGTTGGTGTTGAGAGGTGGCTGGCATTGCACCCGCGGTATAGTTTTCGGGGAACCTGCAGTGGGTTTGGGACTCTGAGCCTGAGAGTGACCCTGTGCCTTTTTTCCTCCACAGGCAACATGTCGCAGCAGAAAGGCACCGTGGTCTTGGCTTACAGCGGGGGTCTGGACACCTCCTGCATTCTCGTGTGGCTGAAGGAGCAGGGCTATGAAGTCATCGCTTATCTGGTGAGCTGTTCCGAGCAGTTACCCGTGGCCTGTCTGACAGTAGCCACGTGGCATGGAGGACGTTGCCGCTCTCTCCAGTTGCTGCCACATTGTCTGGACAGCTTGGGCTGGAAAGCCGCACATTTCGTTTAAAGTAAATACAACTGTGAAAGGACAAGGGGTGGCCAACGGCAGTCCTCAAGGGCCACCAACAGGTCAGGTTTGCAGGATATCAGTCAGTCCCAGCTTCAGCACAAGTGGCTCAGTCGAAGACTAAGCCACTGATTGTCACCTGCGCTGAAGCTGGGACCTATTGAGCCACCTGTGCTGAAGCTGGGATATCCTCAAAACCTGACCCGTTGTTTGCCTTTGAGGGCTGGCATTGGCCAATCCTGATGTAGACTGTATGGAGCTTGATTTGAAGGGCAATAAAAATATTCCCACCAGGTCTTTTCATTGACCGGAAACCAGTGCGCACGCACGAGGCATAGTTAATGACATTTTAACACGTGCGCAGGAGAACCTTCACTGAAGCATCATCAGCTCGGCGCATTTCTTCGCCTCTACCTCCTGCCTTCCACCCTTTCTCTTCCGTGTCCCCCAGAATTCCCTCCCCAAATATTTCAGTCTCGCATGAAACCCCGCATCTGGTAGGAAAGCCTTTCGGTAGCGATCGCCTAGAACGACAACCCCCCCTCGCCCGACCACCTAACGCCCCTAATGTGCTTGCGTCCGTTCCAATGGTCTTCCAACTCACCGCGCAGGCCGTATGCAATACGAGGGGGCTGACAGCGGGGCCTTGAATGGAAGTATTGGGGCGATCGCAGCGTCTGGCCATATTGATTAAGGCTGTTGGTGTGTAAGTTCTTCAGGTCAAGGATTAGCTATATTCACTGATTACTTTCTACCCCCCTCCCCCCTCCCCTCCTATTGCACCTGTGTTACCCTATACTGTATTTGCTATTGTTTGCATATGGACCCTGCAAATACCAATATCACGTGTGCACAGTCACATGTCTGAGACGGGTCTGCACACAGCTTGTCACCATTGTGTATTAGCACAGGGGGGCTCAACTGCAGTCCTCAAGCCCCCTCCCCCCCCCCCCACCTCCAACAGGTCAGGTTTTCAGGATATCCCAGCTTCAGCACAGGTGGCTCAATCAGAGGCTCAGTCTTCGAAAACCTGACCTGTTGGTGGCCCTTGAGGGCCGGAGTTGAGCCCCCCTGGGTTAGCATAAAGGGTTTCTGCTGCCGCCGGGGTCTGGAACTGTAATCCACGGTGTCCCGGATCAGCACAATAGCAAAATAATGTAGTGACGGACCCCCAAATTCTATGAGGTTGGGGTATATTCTTGCTCTCTCCAGCCCTCTCACCCCTATGTCCCCCCCCTCTCTCTGTCCCCCTCTCTCCCCCTTCTCTTCTCCCTCTCTCTCCCTACCATTTCCCCCTCTCTCACCCCCCGTCCCCCCTTTTCTCTCCTCTCCCCTTTTTCCCCTCTCTCTGCCCCCTCTCTCTCCCTGCCCCCTCTCTCTCCCCGCCCGCCCTCACTCTCTCTCCCCCCTCCCCTTTCTCCCCACCTCTCTCTCCCCCCCTTCCCCTCTCTCTCTCACTGCCCCTCTCTCTCCCAACTCCTCATCTCTCTCCACCGTCCTCCTATCTCTCCCTCCATCTTCCTCTGTCCCCCATCCTCTTCCTCACTCTCCCCCATCTCTTCCTCTCTCTCCCCCCATCCTCCTCTCTCTCCCCCCATCCTCCCCTCTCTCCCCCTCTTCTCTATCCTCCCTCCTCTTCTCTCTCCCCCTCCTCTACTCTCTCCCCCCTCCTCTTCTCTCTCTCCCCCTCCTCTTCTCTCTCTCCCCCTACTCTTCTCTCTCCCCTCCTCCTCTGTCTCTCTCCCCCTCCTCCTCCTCTCTCCCCCCCTCCTCTATCTCTCCCCCCTCCTCCTCTGTCTCTCCCCCCTCTTCTCTCTCCCCTCCCATCCTCCTCCTCTTCTCTCTCCCCCCCATCCTCCTCCTCTTCTCTCTCCCCCCCGCCTCTTCTCTCTCTCCACCACCCCCGCCTACTCTCTCCCTCCCCCGTCTCCTCTCTCCCCCCCCCCGCCTCCTCTCTCCCCCCCCCCGCCTCCTCTCTCCCCCCCCCCCGCCTCCTCTCTCCCCCCCCCCCGCCTCCTCTCTCCCCCCCCCCCGCCTCCTCTCTCCCCCCCGCCTCCTCTCTCCCCCCCCCTCCTCTCTCCCCCCCGCCTCCTCTCTCCCCCCCCCTCCTCTCTCCCCCCCGCCTCCTCTCTCCCCCCCCCTCCTCTCTCCCCCCCCGCCTCCTCTCTCCCCCCCGCCTCCTCTCTCCCCCCCCTGCCTCCTCTCTCCCCCCCCTGCCTCCTCTCTCCCCCCCCCTGCCTCCTCTCTCCCCCCCCCTGCCTCCTCTCTCCCCCCCCCTGCCTCCTCTCTCCCCCCCCCTGCCTCCTCTCTCCCCCCCCCTGCCTCCTCTCTCCCCCCCCCTGCCTCCTCTCTCCCCCCCCCTGCCTCCTCTCTCCCCCCTGCCTCCTCTCTCCCCCCCCCTGTCTCCTCTCTCCCCCCCCTGCCTCCTCTCTCCCCCCCCTGCCTCCTCTCTCCCCCCCTGCCTCCTCTCTCCCCCCCCTGCCTCCTCTCTCCCCCCCCTGCCTCCTCTCTCCCCCCCCTGCCTCCTCTCTCCCCCCCCCTGCCTCCTCTCTCCCCCCCCCTGCCTCCTCTCTCCCCCCCCCTGCCTCCTCTCTCCCCCCCCCTGCCTCCTCTCTCCCCCCCCCTGCCTCCTCTCTCCCCCCCCCTGCCTCCTCTCTCCCCCCCCTCTCTCTCCTGTCATTCAGTATACGGTGTGCTGTAGACCCCCCCGACCTCCCTCCCCTCATGTCTTCTCTCTGTATCTGTTTCCCAAGAGGAAGCGGAGTTGTTAGCTGCCTGTCATTTCCTTTAGCCGACAGGGTGGAAAAGACAACATAAATCGAGCAATTAATTTAGTTGTTGCCTCTTATTTAATAAGCGACAGGCTGGCCATGCATGCCCAAGGCGGTTTCCTTAATAAGCTCACTTCCTCTGCTGATTCCTGGAATCGCCTCACTCCTCGCTGCGTGTTTCAACACAGCTGAGGTTTGGGCAGTAAATGACACGGAAAATTTACACAGCAGAAAACCTTTCTTTCCAAGAATTGGAACTGGAAATACGTGAAATTCTGATAACCATTTCCTCAATGTATATGCAAATATATCCTCGGATGTGCAGCCCTGCTCTCTGTACAACCTGCGAAACTCCTATCGCTTCCCACGTCCTGCATAGGAATCTAACGAGGGAGTGGGTGTCACTCAGGGAGTTTCTGGTTAATACCACTAATGGTTTGCAATTGAGCTGATTGATGGAGACGCAAGAGCATGCTGTCAATGCAGTTTGTTGCAGACAGACCACTATGGCATTGAACTGGTTAACACCATGTTGCCAGGGTTACACCTGGGGATCAGATGGGATTGCTGTTATCTGCTTTGGTAGAGAAGCATCAGCGCTGTGCTTTACTTCATCTGGACCATTCTGTTGTCTCTCTATGGTATCACAAGAAGCTTGTTTGCAAACCCCATCTATCTCGTGCAGGGTCTTCTGCCAGATAAGACCACACGGACACAGAACTTTATACTCCCAATTGTAATATGTGCACCTGGTAATTCCTCTGGTCGAGACCTCCACATCGCAAACTGGTGCATACAGTGCACGAGGGGAGCAGAATACCTTGGTACACCGGGCCCAAAATAAACCCATTTCTTCTTTTGCCTCCCAAATGGCCTCAATACATTCCTAAAAATGGGAGCAGAACCAGAAGACTTGAAGAGCCCTCCAGGTCGTCCAGAGGAAGTCTTTTCCTGCCCATGCAGTGGGAGGTGTAATACATCTCTTACAGGTGTCTAATTATATGTTATCCTGTGTTTTCCCTGCTAGGCGAACATTGGCCAGAATGAAGATTTCGAGGAGGCTCGGAAGAAGGCCCTGGCTCTTGGAGCTAAGAAGGTAGCAAAATCACCTGGTCCTACTGGGGGAGGGTGGGGGGTCCTTTTTATTGTTGGTTTAGTTATGGCCTTGTGTGAGCTGGTGTCCCACTATGCGGAGTGAATCCCAGGCTCCTTCAGCACGAGATGTCCTCTCCTCACCCTGGTCTTGCCTACAGGTGTACATAGAGGACATGCGTCAGGAGTTTGTGGAACAGTTCATCTGGCCAGCAGTCCAAGCCAACGCCATCTATGAGGACCGCTACCTTCTGGGAACATCGCTGGCTCGCCCCTGCATTGCCCGGAAACAAGTGGAGATCGCCAAGCGGGAGGGGGCACAGTACGTGTCCCACGGGGCCACCGGCAAGGTAATACCCATGCGCCTTGCTCATTTACGCACGGACTAGAAGGTTTAAAAATCCCCAGTTACCCAATCAATACTAGGAGGGTTACACCCAGGAGCAGTTTCCCATTAGGCTGAGTAGGATGTAGCCTTGAGTGGCAATTTGTGGGTGGCGTAAATATTTTGGGGAGAAAATGTGTGTGTGTGAGCCTTACCTTTTCTGGAGCGGGTCCCCTCCTGCAGCGTCGCGTCGTCATGGCGACCCAACGTGAAATGATACATTGCCATGACAACGCGGCGTCACTTGTCGCCATTACATCACCACGCTGGGGCGATGGGCCACCCCCGAATCTACGGGTGGCAAAAACGTAAGTCCACCATTGGTTACCACACGATGCTTTGCGCACGAGGTAAGTTGCATTGGGCTCCTAAATTCCTTTATAAATCAATAAAGTACGGTAGCTGTCGTCTAAATTTAGCATAGGTTAAACTTGATGTACGTATATGTCATTTTTCAACCTCATCTACTGTGTAACTATGTAACTATGTAACTATGTAACTGATAGCAACTTCCTTACTTTCTATCAGAAAACTGCAGCCAGTTTATCACCTTCATAATAACCCAAAATGTATAAGCACATTTTCTCTGGAGAGCTACAGTATCAAACGTAAAACCTTAAGGTCTCAATACAGAGGTTTATGGAAAGGCGGCATTAACCCAAAAATATACTGTTCCAACCCGATTAGCAGGTATCGCACATTTTTTTGGCTGTATATCGAAGTTTACAAAAAACATACTGGGTCAGCAGTCAAAAAGTAAAATTTAAAAAAAATATGAAGGTCTTCCATTTTGCTTTCCGCCTCACCAAATTTCTTCTGTAATGTATCAAAAAAAAAAGCCAGACGACAGGGCTAGGGGACCTTGAAATGTTGCTTTATTGTGCACATATAACAGTGTGTGTCTGCTAACTTTTCCTCTCCCCGTGTGCGCTGATTTTTCTCTGTATTGCTGCTTTTTTTTAAAGAAGGGACTTGGTGGGACCGAAAGCAAAACGGAAGTCTTTCATTTCTCTTTCATTTACTTTTTGACTGCTGATCCAGTTTGGTTGTTGTATACATCTAGATGCAGGATCATAGCACCTCTAGCTGAATTATATTCTATTTTTTTTTTTTTTTATGTATATCGAAGTTTGTCATCAAATCCCCAATATCTTGCCAAGCTATACGGCTGGTTTCACTTAATGCTGAGAATGTTCAATTATACTATTTTTTTTTTTTTTTAAAAAGCACGACGGAAGTTTTTCTTTTTTATCGGGAAAATGTCCCAAAATGTTTCTGCACAAACCTTTCACCAAGTTCTAAAATTCCAAACCAAGCGGGGGACATTTTTACACACGTCTGATGATTTATTAGGTGACATGGATCTTTGGCAGTAAGTAGAGCATAATAACACAACGCAGGCCCGGCACGACAGAATCACAGGTTCCGTCTGTTTAAGTGGTTATCGGAGAGATCTGGGAACGGACTGGTGTAATTCAGTAGGAAACGGGAAGTGTCCTGGTCCCCAGACAAATCTGGGGAAATAATATACCTCTCTACTCAAGAAAACAAAATACAGAGACCCAGATCTGGAGCTCTGTTACCGGCTGGGAAATATAATCATTTCAATCTATTTTGCGTATCCAAATGAGCATGTTTGCCCGGTGTGTTAGGTGTGTCCCTTTTTGTTCACAGGTATATCTCCACATATTGTATGAAACCCCGTATTTCAGAGTCTGGATTAGAGACAGCCCGAGCCGCAATTTTTTAGCACAAACCTTTCCGTTTCTTGCAACTCCGCTCTGGTTGCCACCTGGGAAATACGCTCATTTGGATATGCAAAGTATATTTAAATGACGTTGCATGTTTCTCAGCTGAGCGAGTTTTTGTGCAGGTGTGTGTCTCCCCGAGTTGTATAAAGGTGTGTTAATGGTGATATACTGTATAAGCAACTTGGGCCTCTAGCATCCCCTCTTCCCCTCTTCCCCTCTGCCCCTCTGCCCCACTGCCCCTCTGCCCCTCTGCCCCTCTCCCTGAGCCACGGTATTTTCCTAAAATTTTCCTTAGCTTTGTGGATATGTGTCCAACTCGGGGAGAATAACATCCGTTAATGATTTTGATAAGGGCGCGTTGTTAGCGCTGCGTTATCGGATCTCTGGGGATCTGGGTCCATACTACAAGACGCTTGTGCACAAACATTACATTTAGCTGCCAAGACTCCTCATTATTTTCGAAGTAAGACAACCTGCAAATTGTAATTCAGGGGAGAAAGGAAGTCGTGTGTCACTGATTTAGGCAGAAAACGCACAATTAAGAGCAAAAATAAAGGACTGCAAAATATTTCTTGGGAAACAACTCGCCACGGCGGATAATACGGTATATATCTAATGTCCAAACAGGGTATGCACACAAAGGTCCATCGTGGGTCCGAAATGTTGGAAGATTGAGCAATAAACAACCATAGGTAGCAACCCCGGGGGTGCATGCACTTTTTGGATATTAGATGTTATGCCACCCATTTACACAAGATGGTGCTAGAGACCAACCTTTCTACCCAGATCTGTATGGTCAATGCCTGGGGAAATGTTATCATTGTAATATTTATCACTAATAACTTGCTAAACAGGACTATCTAATGCAGGGGCGGCCAACTCCAGTCCTCAAGGGCTACCAACAGGTCAGGTTTTCAGGCTATCCCGGCTGCAGCACAAGTGGCTGAGTGGTTGACCCCTGATCTAATAGGTAGCCACGGAGATGTCTCACTAAGGGGAGATTCACTTGGCGCGCTGTGATGCAGCATTCTCTGCCATTTAAATCAATAGCATATGACGCAGGATCGCTGTGCGGTACTACCCAGCGCCGGCGCTTCCTGAATCCTAGCGTAAGAACAGGATTGATTAAGCTTCCATTAAGGTATGGCAGCACCATCCCATGTTAACCGCCGTTGACCTGAATGGCGCTTAACACCGGATCTCGCCGAGACGTCCTGCCTGGAAATCCACGTCTCCCTGCGGCACGGAAAGGCTCCGTTTTCTCAATTATAAATATGATCGCAGCTCATTAAACAAAAATAAAAGATCATATTGTACAAAAGTCCTGGAATCCTTTTCTTTTGCCAAATTCTTTATCTATCGGCACAGCCGTTGCAGAGATTAACGGTTTGCACATTAAGATCTGTAACATTGACATTTTATTAACCCCTGGGATCATTTCTAGTGACGTTTTAGGTTTGAAGCAGTGAATAGACTGTTTTTATAGTGGAATCCGATTGAAAGCACTCAGTGCAGCCCATTCTTTTTTTTTTAATTTTATATTTCCATATAAATCATCAAAAATCATAGATGACAAATCCCTTGTGTTCAAATTAGAGAGAACCACAGCCAGTTCATTAACTTTGTAACAATAAAACGCATAAGGAAATGTACTGAGACTGCTTAAGCATCGAACTGCAAGGAAGGAGTCAGGAAGGATTTTATCTTTCCCCTTATGAGAGATCATTAGATGGTTTGTCACTGGGGTTTTTTGTTTGCCTTCCTCTGGATCAAAATACTGTAAGTACAAATATAGGAAAAAGTATCTAGATTTAGCATAGGTTGAACTTGATGGACGTATGTCTTATTTCAACCTCATCCACTATGTAACTATGTAGCAATAGAAAGTATTACAAGTTTATGGGAAAAAACAATACATCAAGAGGACATTTGAGATTATGAGGCCTATTCTTGTAGCTTCGATAACTTTGCTGCCATCTCGAACGGTTTGGCATTTGTGTTATCACGGTATTCAGAAAGAATCTGAAACCAAATACCACCTTCACCCACCCCCGCTGTCCCCAATAAACGGGACACTAGTGTTTAACCCCTTCATTAACTTAGCGGTTAGCCACTAAGGTAATGAAGCTGCCTGTAAATGTATTTCTATTACATAGGACGGAAGCCGGGGGTCTCCGGAGCCGGCATTAATGTGTATCGGCTCCGGAGACTCCCGGCTTCAATCCAACGCAATAAAAATAAATTCTAAGTCCTACTCGCACATCCCATCTCGTCACCCTTGGGGTGGCGAGATGTAATTGACGCGGAGCTCGCTAGCTGAGAGCCTCGACGATCTCATTGGAGGTACTGGAATAGGGTGATGTTATAAAAAAAACGCGAGTTGGAGCTGCGTTTCAGCTCCCGCTCGGTGTGTTTGAGCCGGAGCGAGACCGCTCGGGGAGATGCACGTCCCGGACGAGTTTGGCAGGTCATAGGCGCTTTCTGAATAGCAAACCTTGCCAAATCGTTCAGGAACTGCTCAAAATCCTCGATGGGCTAGTTATCGATGTTTATAGAATAGGCCCCTATGTCTGTAAAAGGCAAACTGTAGGATTGATGTGAAATGAAGCGCTTGGCGTTTGCAGACGAGTTCCATCTTTATACCCAAGCTGCTTGGAGATCATTTTCTTTGTGGACTTCAGCACTGAGAAGCTGGGACAGTTCCTCCGTTCTCAGCCCGTGCAATGTGCTTATTGTCACACTGGGGCGCCAGCACTACGATACACATGAAGTGACCCGGTCAGTGGATACCGGATATTCCTCGTGGATAAACCAGCCTTTTGGTTTCCAGTCTACGTTCTCAGCACATAGCGCAGGGGTGGGGCAACTCCAGTCATCAGGGGCCACCAACAGGTCAGGTTTTCAGTATATCCCTGCTTCAGCACAGGTGGCTCAATCAGTCCTTGCTTCAGCGCAGGTGGCTCAATCAGTCCCAGCTTCAGCACAGGTGGCTCAATCAGTGGCTCAGTCGTTGAACCACCTGTGCTGAAGCAGGGATATCCTGAAAACCTTACCTGGTGGTGGCCCTTCAGTACTGGAGTTGCCCGCTGTTGACATAGAGAGACTTCGATACCTTGGCAGCTATTTATCAAAGGCCTGCCTTACAAATTGCAAATACGTAGATTTCATATAAAGAAAAGAAAATCTAATTGACAGCGATGAGTCCTTTTTCTTTGATGTAGGCAGCGCTGTTTTTTTGCACTAATATTGCCCCAGTTTTTCAGCCGGAATACTTTGATAAATAATCTTTGTTCCTATTAGCTACAGGTGGAAGTCGTTGGTAGTATCAGTGCCTGACCACTAGAGGGAGACATGGACTGAGTTCTGTGTCCTTTTTGGTCCACTCACCAGAAACCGTGGCTCTGGTTCTCTGTAATGCCTGCATCCTGCATTGTTTCAGGCCCTGCAGCTTTACAATAACTTAAGCCTCAAAGTGTTTGGGTTCTTAAACCCCAGCCATAAGTGCCTTTTATAAATGGACATTATCTGATAGCTGCTAAATCATGAAGTGCATGAAGGTTGAAAAATCTCGCGCCCCCAGTTTGCGCACCCTTGCACAATACTGTAATAGTGACGCGTTTCGAGTCCCATTGGGAGAAAAGCGCTATATGAAATAAAGTTATTATTATTTTCTCTATTAGACTATAGTAACGGGAGACACTCCTCGCATTGACACAATGTAACACACACACGTTACTTGCTTTGCGGCATGTTTTGCGTCCATCTGTCCACCTCTCTCACCGGCTCTCTTCCTCTGTTGCAGGGGAATGACCAGATTCGATTTGAGCTGACCTGCTACGCCCTGTACCCTGAGGTCAAGGTAACTCGCACCACAACCTAAACATGTGTGTGTATGTTCTCACAGACAAACCATTATGCAATAGGAGGGGCTACACGTTTCGAACCCTTCAGTGCTGGACGGGCGGCTACAGCCACGTCCGTGAGAACCCGCTTTTTAGAGAGACACGATTCTGACCCTATGTGGCTGGGATGCATAGTTTGGGGCGCCATCGTTGGGCTCCACTTATTTGGGCTCCCAATGGCTTCCCAAAAACCCATCTCTCTTCACCGGCACTGTTACCTGTTTCTGTGAGTTTGCTACATTATTTCCTCATCAGGACTGGCCAACTCCAGTCCTCAAGGGCCACTAACGGGTCAGGCTGTAAGGATACCCCAGCTTCAGCACAGGTGGCTCAGTCAGTCCCAGCTTCAGCACAGGTGGCTCCTTACAACTTTCCCCTCTCCCGTGGCTTCTCTTTCTTTACACAGTTTGTTTGCCATCTCTGCAGATCATCGCGCCTTGGAGGATGCCGGAGTTTTACAACCGTTTCCAGGGTCGGAATGACTTGATGGCGTATGCCAAGGTACCGTCCCCATGTCCTCGTTCCCCGATGCCACGCTGTGCCCACTGTGCAGTAACGTGCAGCTCCCGTCACTCTGCCGATCCGCCTTTCAAAGGGTGATCCCCGTTATTATTTCCGAAGGAGCGTGAGCTCTTTGGGTCTGGGATCGGATTGCTTGGTGCTGAATGTGTGAGGAAATCAAGTTATGTTAGGAGGGGCAGTGGGTCTGAAATTGGGGCGACGTTTTGCAGTTTCAGTCTCCGCTCTCCTATCACCGGGCTGCGTATGTTCCACTGTCACCCTCAGCGTGCACGTCACAGCTGACCATTTAATGACTATTACATTCTGCAAACTGCAGGATATGTGCGCAAAATTAGTTTCACTTGGGCCCTCCACCTGCATTACATCCTTCAGGATAGATGGAAGGGGGGGTGTGGGTGCGTGTATATATGTGTATGTGTGTGTGTGTGTGTGTGTTTTGTGTGTGTGTGTGTGTGTGTGTGTGTGTGTGTGTGTGTGTGTGTGTGTGTGTGTGTGTGTGAGAGAGAGAGCTGTGTCTCTGGGATCACTATTAGTGTGTTTGTGTGTGTGTGTGTGTGTGTGTGTGTGTGTGTGTGTGTGTGTGTGTGTGTGTGTGTGTGTGTGTGTGTGTGTGTGTGTGTGTGTGTGTGTGTGTGTGTGAGAGAGAGAGTGAGCTGTGTCACTGGGATCACTAGTGTGTGTGTGTCTCTGGGATCACGTGTGTGTGTGTGTGTGTGTGTGTGTGTGTGTGTGTGTGTGTGTGTGTGTGTGTGTGTGTGTGTGTGTGTGTGTGTGTGTGTGTGTGTGTGCTGTGTCTCTGTGATCACTATTAGTGTGTGTGTGTGTGTCTCTGGGATCACTATTAGTGTGTGTGTGTGTGTGTGTGAGCTGTGTCTCTGGGATCACTATCACTGTGTGTGTGACAGATTTGCCCTCTGGCACACCCTGAGCTGGTGGTTATTACCTATTCAGAATAAACAAAGAGCGGCATTAATTGACTAACAAGCTCTTGAAAACTAATGAAGCCCGTGAGCCGGGGGGGGGCGCACTGAAGCATGAAGCCTCCGCTCTGCTGGGATAGCACAGGGGTGCAGGACACGGTCCCACCGGGGACACACACACACCGCACTCTGCTGGGATAGCACAGGGGTGCAGGACACGGTCCCACCGGGGACACACACACACCGCGCTCTGCTGGGATAGCACAGGGGTGCAGGACACGGTCCCACCGGGGACACACACACACCGCGCTCTGCTGGGATAGCACAGGGGTGCAGGACACGGTCCCACCGGGGACACACACACACCGCGCTCTGCTGGGATAGCACAGGGGTGCAGGACACGGTCCCACCGGGGACACACACACACCGCGCTCTGCTGGGATAGCACAGGGGTGCAGGACACGGTCCCACCGGGGACACACACACACCGCGCTCTGCTGGGATAGCACAGGGGTGCAGGACACGGTCCCACCGGGGACACACACACACCGCGCTCTGCTGGGATAGCACAGGGGTGCAGGACACGGTCCCACCGGGGACACACACACACCGCACTCTGCTGGGATAGCACAGGGGTGCAGGACACGGTCCCACCGGGGACACACACACACCGCGCTCTGCTGGGATAGCACAGGGGTGCAGGACACGGTCCCACCGGGGACACACACACACCGCGCTCTGCTGGGATAGCACAGGGGTGCAGGACACGGTCCCACCGGGGACACACACACACCGCGCTCTGCTGGGATAGCACAGGGGTGCAGGACACGGTCCCACCGGGGACACACACACACCGCGCTCTGCTGGGATAGCACAGGGGTGCAGGACACGGTCCCACCGGGGACACACACACACCGCGCTCTGCTGGGATAGCACAGGGGTGCAGGACACGGTCCCACCGGGGACACACACACACCGCGCTCTGCTGGGATAGCACAGGGGTGCAGGACACGGTCCCACCGGGGACACACACACACCGCGCTCTGCTGGGATAGCACAGGGGTGCAGGACACGGTCCCACCGGGGACACACACACACCGCGCTCTGCTGGGATAGCACAGGGGTGCAGGACACGGTCCCACCGGGGACACACACACACCGCGCTCTGCTGGGATAGCACAGGGGTGCAGGACACGGTCCCACCGGGGACACACACACACCGCGCTCTGCTGGGATAGCACAGGGGTGCAGGACACGGTCCCACCGGGGACACACACACACCGCGCTCTGCTGGGATAGCACAGGGGTGCAGGACACGGTCCCACCGGGGACACACACACACCGCGCTCTGCTGGGATAGCACAGGGGTGCAGGACACGGTCCCACCGGGGACACACACACACCGCGCTCTGCTGGGATAGCACAGGGGTGCAGGACACGGTCCCACCGGGGACACACACACACCGCGCTCTGCTGGGATAGCACAGGGGTGCAGGACACGGTCCCACCGGGGACACACACACACCGCGCTCTGCTGGGATAGCACAGGGGTGCAGGACACGGTCCCACCGGGGACACACACACACCGCGCTCTGCTGGGATAGCACAGGGGTGCAGGACACGGTCCCACCGGGGACACACACACACCGCGCTCTGCTGGGATAGCACAGGGGTGCAGGACACGGTCCCACCGGGGACACACACACACCGCGCTCTGCTGGGATAGCACAGGGGTGCAGGACACGGTCCCACCGGGGACACACACACACCGCGCTCTGCTGGGATAGCACAGGGGTGCAGGACACGGTCCCACCGGGGACACACACACACCGCGCTCTGCTGGGATAGCACAGGGGTGCAGGACACGGTCCCACCGGGGACACACACACACCGCGCTCTGCTGGGATAGCACAGGGGTGCAGGACACGGTCCCACCGGGGACACACACACACCGCGCTCTGCTGGGATAGCACAGGGGTGCAGGACACGGTCCCACCGGGGACACACACACACCGCGCTCTGCTGGGATAGCACAGGGGTGCAGGACACGGTCCCACCGGGGACACACACACACCGCGCTCTGCTGGGATAGCACAGGGGTGCAGGACACGGTCCCACCGGGGACACACACACACCGCGCTCTGCTGGGATAGCACAGGGGTGCAGGACACGGTCCCACCGGGGACACACACACACCGCGCTCTGCTGGGATAGCACAGGGGTGCAGGACACGGTCCCACCGGGGACACACACACACCGCGCTCTGCTGGGATAGCACAGGGGTGCAGGACACGGTCCCACCGGGGACACACACACACCGCGCTCTGCTGGGATAGCACAGGGGTGCAGGACACGGTCCCACCGGGGACACACACACACCGCGCTCTGCTGGGATAGCACAGGGGTGCAGGACACGGTCCCACCGGGGACACACACACAATCGCACATACACCGCGGTCTGGCCCGAGCTGCAGCTCTCGGTCTCCCCTGTATATGATGCCTGCAGCCCACGGTCCCCACTTGTCCTATGCCTGTCTTTCCCGCACCCCCCTGCCCCACTTCTCGTTGATGAGCTCGCTCCTCTGCTCAGTCTTTTGCCTCCCAGCCGCTTTTTTCTTTCTTTCAAAGGAATCAGACTCCCCCCCCCCCCCCCCCATCCTTTGGACAAACAAAGTATCATTTGGACAGTTAAAGGGACTTGCTGCAAATGAGAAGGGGGCTTAGAGAGATCTGTATCACTGAAACCCTTGTGTTCACTTAAGAGCCTCTTCTCCATCACCTATCTCCCCCCCCCCCCCCCCTCTCCCTTCCTCAATTATTGGTGGTATTTAGGCTTCAGATAAACCTAAACTGTCCCATCTTCCCCTGGGGCTGCAGATTCATCAGGGATCAGTCCGCAGATAAGTAAAAGGCCCTCCCCGTTAACTTGAGGCTGGCTATTTATTAACTGGACTGTAACATTAAACAATTGCAGTGGCCCACACAGGGGTCCTACCCATGCTTTAACCCTTCGGGCCCCCTTCCGGCAGTGACTGGGTTAAAGGGACCGTCCCTTTTTTAGGATGAAAGACACGGAGGTAATGAACTTAACAAAATAAACGGGTATTTGTAAAATAAAAAAAATAAAAATTCAATAATATTTGCCAACTTTTAACTTTTTTCCGTGGTGGATAAAAGGCTTTTTTTTTATTATCTTTATCGAATGTCTTTGGGTGATATGACCGGGGCTTGCTAGCTTTTGTGTACGGTAATTGTGATGCCACCGTTATGTAAACAGACAAACATAACTAGCTGATCCGCGTGGGTTGAGCATCCCACTTCAGAACCGCGTCCTAAACGCCGCCGCTCACAATTCTTACTCTTTATTTAGAAGAGGTTGAATTCATCTTTAGATCCTTTTTGTACGTTTGGCACGGTACCGCTACTTTTATTCCGGCACTTTAACCCGTTGGACGCCCCCTTGATGTGGGCACCACGTGATGGAAGGGCGGGACGTTGCCTCTTCCGTTCCCGTCACCGGTGATGTCGCGATCACGTGGAGCGCGTCGGGTGATCTGGTGTGCCGGTCGGGCGGTGACACTGTGGTGCCTCGGCCCCTCCGGCATTCAAGGGGTTAATCACTGGCTGCATTATAGGGTAGGTGGGCACCGCACATAAACAGGCCCGCCCGGGATGTATACAATCTACTTGAAATAAATGTTTTGCGGTTTTACAAAACATTGGCACAGACCACTGCAGTGCGTTGGCACAGACTTCTGCACTGCATTGGCACAGGCCTGCGCTGCCCCAGTAGCCTCATGCCTGGTAGAGGGAACCTGCAGTGCGTTGGCACAGACTCCTGCACTGCGTTGGCACAGACTCCTGCAGTGCGTTGGCACAGACTCCTGCACTGCGTTGGCACAGACTCCTGCAGTGCGTTGGCACAGACTCCTGCACTGCGTTGGCACAGACCGCTGCACTGCGTTGGCACAGGCTCCTGCACTGCGTTGGCACAGACTCCTGCACTGCGTTGGCACAGACCGCTGCACTGCGTTGGCACAGGCCTGCGCTGCCCCAGTAGCCTCATGCCTGGTAGAGGGAACCTGCACTGCGTTGGCACAGACCGCTGCACTGCGTTGGCACAGGCCTGCGCTGCCCCAGTAGCCTCATGCCTGGTAGAGGGAACCTGCAGTGCGTTGGCACAGACCCCTGCAGTGCGTTGGCACAGACTCCTGCACTGCGTTGGCACAGACTCCTGCACTGCGTTGGCACAGACCACTGCACTGCGTTGGCACAGACCGCTGCACTGCGTTGGCACAGACCGCTGCACTGCGTTGGCACAGACTCCTGCAGTGCGTTGGCACAGACTCCTGCAGTGCGTTGGCACAGACTCCTGCACTGCGGTGGCACAGACCGCTGCACTGCGTTGGCACAGACTCCTGCACTGCGGTGGCACAGACCGCTGCACTGCGTTGGCACAGGCCTGCGCTGCCCCAGCAGCCTCATGCCTGGCAGAGGGAACCTGCAGTGCATCAGAATGAAGCACAAGTCAATATAACAGTGAAGTCGCTGCTGTCTGCAGCTTGTGACATCTTCATTATTTCAGCTCGGGGTATTCTGGAAATAAACTGGGAAGCTCATAACCTTTGTCCCCGCGCTCAATGCCTTCACAGAGAGCCCTCCGCTAAACATTAGCCAAGGCCTTTTGCAAATGTGGGTTGCATTATTTTGTGCTTAATAAAGGAAGCGGGGACAGTGTGTATGAAGGGGGTGATTGCTTCTTTGTCTTGTTGCTTCATCTTGGGTAGATTCCTTACCCTTCAGTGCCTAACTGAATGAGGGGAACACATCCTGTGCGGACCACCTAAAGGGCCCACCTAGGTCCCAGCCGGCCGCACCGTCTCCCTGCAATGAGTTTGTTAACAGATTAGAGGTCCCACTGCGACAGAAGCAATTTTGAGTTGTTGCGAGCAGTTGGAGGGAAGGGGGACAGGGCAGGAGCTGGGGAAAAGGTTTTCTCTCCTCCTCGGTGTGGTGTGCGAGGGGAGGAATACATTTCATCAGCAATGTTATCTGAAGTGTGATGTTTTGTGCTGGACTTGTGATTAAATGCACAAGGAGACCTCAGAGGTGTTTATAATGCATGGAATCCATTGACCAAACACATTCTTAAGCTCATTCACGTGTGTGTGTGTGTGTGTGTGTGTGTGTGTGTGTGTGTGTGTGTGTGTGTGTGTGTGTGTGTGTGTGTGTGTGTGTGTGTGTGTGTGTGTGTGTGTGTGTGTGTGTGTATATATATATATATATATATATGTACCTCTTTCCATGAACATCTCAATATATGCGTACACATCATTCTATGCACCCCTGGTTGCTCTCATATAACTCTGTCTGTCTCTACAAATATATGTATGTATTTTATGTGTGCCTATGTAAATCTAACACTGCATATATATTCTCACTTTGCACATATCAACATGATGTGTGTGTATATATATATACTGCTCTGTGTATAACTGATTGCATAAAGTCTTAACCAGCAGGCCAGCTTTTATGGATATCCCTGCTTCAGCACAGGTGACTCAGTCGAAGACTGAGCCACTGATTGAGCCACCTGTGCTGAAGCAGGGATATCCATATAACTTGGTCTGTTGGTGGCCCTCAAGCACTTAGTTTGAAACCCATGCATTAAGATATATATATATATAGATCACAGAGTGATCAGAATACCAGCGTGATATGGTGGGTAATGAAACAGGGGGGTTTATTAATCCATCAGGCAAACGTGTCCTGACGTTTCGGTCCCCAGGGGGACCGCGAGGACTGGAGTTGGGACGTGTATGTTATACACATATACACACCTTCCTGTACATACCCATCTCTTTATATACAGTTACGTGTGTGTGTGTGTGTGTGTGTGTGTGTGTGTGTGTGTGTGTGTGTGTGTGTGTGTGTGTGTGTGTGTGTGTGTGTGTGTGTGTGTGTGTGTGTGTGTATATAATCTTGGATTCAGAATGTATCTCTCTATGCTTATCTGCACAAACTTCCATCTATCTGCAAACCTCTTTGACGTATGTTCTGCCATATCCGTGAAGCATTCCCTGTGCAGGAGAAGGTTGTGTATGTACAGGAGACTTGCAGATTAGGAAATGTTATGTGTATTCTTGGAGTGCAATGTTCCGTGCACATGTCTGCTCATAATATGCCCTGTTCCCGCGTTAGCGCTGACTCGGCATTACTGCACAGACCTTCCCGGCAGTAGTGTCATATCGGCACCATCCCTCTCTATTGAATAAGCCCCAGTACCAGCTGGTAGAGCAAACCCACATGGGCCGGGTAACCTGCATGGAGGGTTCAGCTGTCCTTGTTCCAGATGTCTGTTTATGGCGATCTCATCACAGCCCCTTTTCCATCGCTGTTCTCCTTAGAAACACGGTATCCCTGTTCCAGTGACACCCAAGAACCCCTGGAGTATGGATGAAAATATCATGCACATCAGGTACTGAATCCCACCGCTTCCACCTGATTTATTTATTTATCCAATGTGTTACCAGGAAGTAATACATTGACAGTTACCTCTCGTTTTCAAGTATGTCCTGGGCATAGAGTTATGATGACAAATACATGGTTATAAATACATAGTTACAAATACATAGTTACATTACGTGTACAGGGTTATACATGATATACAAGACATTGCATGCACAGCAAGAGATAATATATGTTATCGGCGTATGTAACAGTTACAGACCAGATTAAAATGTGAGACAGCTTTAGTTTTGAAAGAACTTAGACTGGTGGCGGCTGTGATTGTCTCCGGCAGGCTGTTCCAGTTGTGAGGGGCACGGTAGGAGAAGGAGGAGCGGCCTTAACCTCATTATAGGTTGCACTCCTCACCCCCAATAGAGCTCTCCAAAGCAAGCTCATCTCTGCCATTCCCTCGCAAGTTCTGACCAAATGCTCTTAAACACGTGATCTGAATCTGATTGCAGTAGAATCGGATTCTGTTAAATAAGATGTTAAAGCTCAGAGGGCCCACATTCCAGGTTTATGCTTTGTTAGCAAAGAGAATCCCTTAAACCTAGAAAGTATATTTTTGTAAGTTAATGGCCCGTGCGCCCTGTCCCATGGAGCAAAGATTGGTGATCAGCGTAATGCCCCTAAGGCTCCTCTGGCGGCGCCGAGTGAGCGAGACTCCGTCCTATCCCGACGTTAGCGCTACACGGCTATAACTGTACTAATGCATCACGTGTTTTATTCTTTATCTGCAGCTATGAGGGAGGAATCCTGGAGAACCCCAAGGTAAGTCCCACACTACATGGAGTGCGCATGCGTGTGCACGTTGGGATACATATGTGTAGAGACACATGCTAGCCACAAAATCGAGCTCTTTTTATTTACTTGTATAAGAGTTGGCAGGAAAGAAGCAAGGTTGTGAACATCTTATTTTGAATTATGTCCTCAATTTAGCAGCTTAATGTGGTCATTTTACCCCGTTTTGCTGCTGGGAGGGGCCTTCATCTCCTCCTGCAAAGACGGGGTTCGAAAAGTGAGTCTGAAATGGTCCAGAAAGTGCCCTGCTGGTCATTATTTTTGCCCCCAGATTGCAAGCTGATTGCGGTTACTGCTCCTTGTGTACAAATTAGACGCAGGTATTCCCAGCGTGCCTGACGCGTTGCACAATTACTGCCGCGCGCATGCGATCCAGGAAGCTCACTGGACGGGGAACGTTTCCCTGTGCTGAGGAACTTGCAATCAGTGAAGGCTGGAAGCATTTATATTCCGTGCAGGTGAGAGAATGCTGCTCTCTCTGTTCATGCTCCGGCAGCCTCTAAGAGCTACTTAAACTATCCATCAACACTAATTACACTATCAGTCAGAATGCATGCGCCCAGAGGGCAGGGAGCGAGGGAAGAGAGCGGAGGTGCGCGGGCACAGAAAGAACCATCACTTTGTTACAATATTTTGATAAACATTTCAGCCTTTGATCATTCTGTCAACCCAACTGGCTGGCCCGCTTAACCCTTTCATGCAAGGCCACGTGTAGATAGCCCATAAAACTGCAACTTTGTGACCTCTCTCCTACTTAACCTCATTAGTGATTCTGCAAACAGTTTGTAGGTGTTGGAAATGCAGAATAGAAAAGCAAAGTGGGCAGACCTACATGGGCACGGCATGGGACATATACGTGAATGGGCGCCCGGAATAGTACTGCTGGGTATGTGTATGGGCCCTAAAGTGTAGCTGGCACCCCTGGCGGTGAAGGGGTGAAAGATTGTTTTTTCAGGTTGGAAAGCAGCATTCTGCTCCAATATGATACCAAAACAAGCATTTGTTCATTGACCGCCTGCCTAGTTCTTAGACCACACAGCAATGGTTAAATAGCTGGATTTTGTTTGCCCAACACACCACAGGTTCCATGCATTGGAAGCAGGGCATTCGAAGAATATGGGTAGCAAAATCCCTCTTACACCCTCCCCACCACCCAATTCTTCCATCCGCCCAATTCTTCCATACAGCCAATTCTTCCATCCGCCCAATTCTTTCATACACCCAATTCTTCCATACACCCAATTCTTCCATACACCCAATTCTTCCATACACCCAATTCTTCCAGACACCCAATTCTTCCAATCCCCCAATTCTTCCAATCCCCAATTCTTCCATACACCCAATTCTTCCATACACCCAATTCTTCCAATCCCCCAATTCTTCCAATCCCCCAATTCTTCCATCCACCCAATTCTTCCAATTCTTCCAATTCCCCAATTCTTCCATCCACCCAATTCTTCCAATCCCCCCATTTTTTCAAAGCCCCCCAATTTTTCCAATCCTCCCAATTTTTCCAAGCCCCCTAATTTTTCATGTCCCCCAATTTTTCAAGCCCCCCCAATTCTTCAAATCCCCCCTATTCTTCCATCCACCCAATTCTTCCAAGGCACCCAATTTTTCCAATCCCCCGCCCCAATTCTTCCATCCATCCAATTCTTCCATCCACCCGCTCTCCCCCTCCTCCCTCTCCATTTCTCCACTCACTCTCACACACTTCATCTTCCCAAAGCGGAGCCCAGCCAACTGCAGGGATTTAGAAAGGAGGAGGGGAGAAAAAAAAATAAAAAATAAAAAAAAAAAAACAGATGGTTGGGTCATTTTCTGCCTCCATGAGACCTGATTGAGGGGCAATGAGGCATTCTAATGGCAGAAAGATAGAAATTTACTTGCTTTAACTTCATATGGCGCTTTGAAAGAGTTCATTCAGACTCCGACACAACAACATCAGCTGGGTGAATCAAACCATTGATGGTACCAGCAGTTGTACACTAGCATTCAGTTCATGCCCCATTTCCTCCTAATCTCTCTCTCCGCACTGTGCCCCCTCCTCTCCCTTTCTCTCACACTCTTTCTTTTCTCTCTTCTTCTTTCTCTCCCCCTTCCCCCCCCCTCCCTTTCTCTCCATCCCTTCTTTTTGATTTGTTTATCCATTCCTGTTCCTTTCGAGATGACATTGCGGCTGCCCCCCCCCCTCTCCCCATCTCCCCCCCCCCCCCCCCACAGGGACAGATAAATAGAAAGCTGGTGATACAGTGCTAGCAGTGACTTGTCATTTGAACCGAGGCTCTGAATGGAAATAAATAGGGAGCAGACATGGCTGAAAATAAAGGCAACGCCAGACCAATTGTCACTTTTATTTCTATTTGGTTATTGTATTTAATAGAGGTTGTCAGAGTCGGGGTTAGAAAATTCGACGCTAACTGACTTTGACGTCCACTCTTTAGTAAAGGGATTTTATCCCTTATATTCCCACTGTGCCTCCATGCTCTACCGTCCCCCCACTCCTGACCTCCCCTGGCTCAACCCCTCCCCCCCCCCTCAGCCTGCCCTCCCCATGCTCTACCCCCCGCCCCCACACACACACACACCACTGACCTCCCCAGGCTCTCCCCCCCCCCTCACTCAGCTGGACCTCCCCAGGCTCTTCCCCCCCCCCCCACACACACCTGACCTCCCCAGGCTCTCCCCCCCCCTCACTCAGCTGGACCTCCCCAGGCTCTTTCCCCCCCCCCCCCCACACACACACCTGACCTCCCCAGGCTCTTCCCCCCCCCCCGTCCCCTCACTCAGCTGGACCTCCCCTGGCTCTTGGAGTATTTTAGGTAAATAGGCACTTATAATCTGTTCTGGGTGTGAGTTAGGGTGACGCTGTATCTCCTGTGCACCTGAGTATATGTCACACTTTGGATCTGCTTTCGGGGCTCGCGGTCCATCTCCCTGTCTTGTTATGTCCCAGAGTCACCGTCACTGCTTGACCTTTCCTCTCTCGTTACCGTGCAGCTTAGCGCTGGTTCTCCCGGAGTATGTTGCAGTCGCTAGACTAGTGTCTCTCAGCCAGGGTGCCGCAGGCCCCAGGGGAAAAATTCAGCTGGCGGCTCAGCGGGCATGAGAGGTCTGAAGAGCAGGGGTTCCCCGGGATTTTAAAGACCCTTCAGGGGTGCCCCTGCTGCAAAAAAAGGCTGATAACCGCTGCTCTAGTTCTTTGTACGTCTCTAGCTTCATATCTTCCTCTCATTTATCAATCTCACATTTCCCTTTCCTCTCTCTCTGCCCATTTCTATTTCATGTCTTTTTACTTTTGTCTCTGTCTCTCTCTGACTCTTTCTCCCCATCCATGTCTCTCTCTCCCCCATCCATGTCTTTCTCTCTCTCTCCACCATCCATGTCTTTCTCTCTATCCCCGTCTTTCTCTCTCCCCCCAATCCATGCCTCTCTCCCCCCCATCCATGTCTCTCTCTCCTCCATCCATGTATTTCTCTCTCCCCCCATCCATGTCTTTCTCTCTCTCTCCCCCATCCATGTCTTTCTCTCTATCCCCGTTTTTCTCTCTCCCATCCAATCCATCTCTCTCTCCCCCCCATCCATGTCTCTCTCTCCTCCATCCATGTATTTCTCTCTCCCCCCATCAATGTCTCTCTCTCTCTCCCATACATGTCTTTCTCTCCTCCATCCATGTCTCCATCTCCCCCATCCATGTCTCTCTCCCCCCCTCCACCTCTCTACCATGATGTCTCACTCTCTCTCTCTCTCCCCCCTCCATGTCTCTCACCATGTCTCACTCTCTCCCTTTCTCTCATGTTGATTGGGTCCCTCTCTCCATCGTACCCTCTACACATCTCTCTGGTTACATCACTGCCTCCCCCTCTGTATAACACCACAAGTGGTCGTGCCAAATCTAACCCTGAGAACCAGCTTACTGTAATATAAAACCGTAATGAGTATTACCGTATACTTCTAATCAGCTGAAGCCCCTTCTACCCCGAGAACACATTCCCAAAATATTATTGGTCCTACCCAAAGCAATCTAACAAGGAGTTCCTCCATCCAGCACCAGAGAAAACCTGAAACCGTTATTCTGTAATGTGCGCTGATCCGGTTTCATGGCGCTCTCCAGGCGTTGGCACTGGATCAACGCTATTCGCACTTTACTGAATAAGGACCATTCTGTGGATATGGACTTTCCTGCAAGTTATTGCTGCGGGTTTGAGAGCAGGACTGAGGACCACCAGAACTTCGTCCATAGGGATGCGCAGCAGATTTGGGCCATTTAAGGCCGCGCTCACGGTGACGGCGTAGCTACGTGCGCGTGCACTACCGGGACTCTTACCCGATTTCCTATTGTAGTTCCTCAAGTGCCCGCGGCGCTGTAGCGCGTCGACACTGCTACATTTTGGCCTGACAAGTACATTTGAGATTTCGGGGCTGCAATCGCGTGACGTCTGCGTCACGTGAGCTGGTTCAGCCAATGAGGGCGAACACGCTCCGTAACGCATTCGCCACGCCCCCCGATCGCTTCCCCAATCTCCTGCAGTATAGTGCACACATGGCTGGGGCTGCAGTAGTGCGGGCGGTGGCGTCCGCGGCAGCGCGAGCCTGCGTCGCCACCATGAGCTCGACCTAAATGTTACCTTCTTCAGGACGAAGGAACTGCAGAAGCCTGGAAGTGTGTATAGAGAGACCGGGCATCATTATGTAAGGGGCCGTGTCCCCAGTCAGGTGGGGTTACATGCTCCGTAGCCCCCCTTCCGGTTGAGTAACACTCTCTTAGCTGCTGTCAGCACGTGACTTGTCCATAGGTGCTTTGTTATTGGGAAGCAGACCCTGCAGTGAGGGCTGGGTGCAAGGATGATTGACAAGCATTAACACGCCCAGAAGATGGGGACAGGAAGCAATCAAATGGTCCAAACGCGGATTTTAGCCGCTAACCCAGAAAGGCCGCGAGTGATGAGTGCTGAGAAAAGGCGCCTCTCTATTGTAACGCTGCCAAAGCTGGCATTAGGCTGATATGTTTTTAGATGAGTTTCTGGTTTGTTCCTCTGCGTTCCCCTGGATGTATTAACCTCGGGGACACTGAGCGAGTGCGTTCCAGCAGTGCACCTGCTGGGGTCACCCAGCCTTATTCCTTTTTTCATCTTTGCAGAATAAACTGCTGTGCCGCCTGTCTGCGAGCGCCTCTGTTTTGCCTGTGTGCGGGTCCCTCGGCCTGAGCTCATGTCTGGATGTGTGTGTGCATTTCAGATTGAGTGCCTGGGCGAAGCTCGGCAGTCGCCATCATTCCTTCTAAATGAGCTTTTCCAGGAGTGTAGCTTTTTCTTTTTTACCCTCATGTAAATGATGGTGTTTTGTACTGTATTGTAATGTGAGTTTCTGCATGTACACGGGCAGCTGGCTTCCAAAGCCCCACACATGCTTAAAATCCGCTTGTTTTCAATTCTTCAAGGTGTATGTATATATATATATATATATATTTATATATTTGATCTAAAATTGCATATATATATATAATATATAATGGCGCTGTACAAATAGACATACAATACAATAATTGTTGTTTATTTGTAAAGTGCCAACATAGACCGCAACGCAGTACAATGATATCAAGTACATCAACTGAATGCCATACCAATTAAGGACAAACAGTTGTAATAGTTGCAAACAATTAGCAAAATACAGTTTCAGTTGCAACTGCGCTGAGATTAATACCAAATTCAGAAGGTAAGTTAAGTATAACCCAGGGGTGGGCAACTTCAGTCCTCAAGGGCTACCAACAGGCCAGGTTTTCAGAATATCCCTGCTTCAGCACAGGTGGTGCAATCAGTGCCTCAGTTGAAGACTGAGACACTGTGAGGCACATGTGCTGAAGCTGGCGCTAATTGAGTCACCTGTGCTGAAGCTGGGACTGATTGAGCCACCTGTGCTGAAGCAGGGATGGCTCAATCATGGGATGGCTCAAACAGGTGGCTCAATCAGTGGCTCAGTCAAAATATAACCCTTCCACACAGAAGGACACACATCTGTCATCTCTTGTGTGTGGGTCTGCTGTGTTGATGTGAGTTTGCTCCCCGTGTACCTGCTACTCTTGTATCTTGTCCAGTCCACACCTGGACCATGTGCTTCTGTTTTCTTATCCCCTCTTAGAATCACGCTCCAGCCGGGCTCTATGTGAAAACGAAAGACCCCAACACATCCCCCAGCACCCCAGACATCCTGGAAATTGAGTTCAAGAAGGGTAAGAACCGTTGGAAGCAGGGAGAGCAATGGCATCGAACCCGCCATCCAGGGGAGGTAATGCACAGAGTATGGCTACTGAGAACCCTTGGGTTTAGCAAGTTCAGGAGTGCAACTCTTAACATCACTGCTATACACACTCCAAGAGGTAGTTCCACACCAGCTGTGGCTGCAGTATAACGGTGCACCAGAGGTACCACATTCTCTTCTTCATAAGCATACAGTTTCTCTAGCAGCCATATTTTGAGAGAACAAAAACTCTACTTGTAGAAAACTCAGAGGGGGCTACTACAATAGGACACGGTTCTCCAACATTCAGGCACAGCACCACTACTTTATTAAACCATTACAATGAATGTCGGCAGGCCTGCCCCGTAAGTGTGCATAGTAATATTTACCCATGTAGCCCGGACAATGTACACAGCACAATACATCACAGTGTACAGATACCATGGGTCCCTGCCATAAACCCTAGCAACATAATGACACATAGATTAAGCAACATTTTTATAGTCACCTAGAGCTGGCGTTGGGTTTTAAATGGGGTCCTCCCACTGCAAAGACGGTATCGTTATCATATAATTACATCCCACATAGTTATTTATTACATATAGCATATTGGCCGAGATGCTCTAAGCTCCAATAAGGGCCACTGATGTCAGTGGCAGTTAACATGGTATCAAGCTTCGATCAGAGTTGAATGAATCTCCCCCGTAGTATCATAGAAATCCATGCAAGCTGTGGCATTCTAACAACTCGAAAACCAGCGCTCCTTACGAAATCGAACCTCGCTTGTGCTTTCAGGGGACGGGGATAAATGGTAACTCTTTTCACTCTGGTCCCCAATGGGATTCCCTATTCATCCCACAGTTCATGCATTTGAAGTTCTAATCTAATTATGGACTATTTTAAAGAGATAAGCAGCTGAGAGAGCAGCGCAGGCGTGTGATGGGAGGGACTGACGGGTACATTCCGAGCCCCCATGTGCCAGAGAAAGAAAGAACTTCACACCCGTTAAAAAAAAAAAAAAAAAAAAATAAGGATCTCCGGAGTGACAGAGCTTAAAGTTCATTATTGCAAAGAATTACATTTAATAGCAATAGAGAGTGAAAAGAAGCCTGTTAAGAGGTGATTGGCAGCGAATAGTGCAATAAATGCTAATGGGGAGAACAGATGGAAGAAAGATTAGGCAGCAAACTCAGCCCCAGCTTTGCTTTGTAGGGGAGCAGCCCCTTGTCAGCTTCCTAATACATTTATTGCTCATTTCACTCTGCGGAAGAATAATAACCCCTTTCTTTTCATAGCCTGTCCTCTCCCTCCCACCCATACCCTTTCCATCCCGAGGCCCCCAACCCTCCCCCCCCCCTGTCCCTTCACCACACCCTTCCCTTTCCCTTTCTTCTGGAAGGTGTAATAATTAATTCATGGGATCCCCCTGTAGCCGAGACCCTTTAACTTCTCGCTGACAGCCACAGAAGTGGAACAGCCTTGGCTGGCGCTCTTTGAGACAGACATTATGGGAGGGTAGGGTTGAGTGTGCAAAACCACCACGCTACTGGGCCACCAGCTCCCCCTCCCCTCGTCCCATTTGTCAGGCTCAAATCTCTGAGTGGTGGGACAGAAGGCGCAGAACCAAAAGACAATGGCAGAGCGTGAAATGTAATTAGTAATGGGGCTGGTTGCAATTTCACAGTGTATGAAATGAAAGCCGGGACGACAGTACAGGGACGGGCGGGGGGGGGGGGCGTTGTATTTTTATTGCCATTTCTATTTTACCCTGAATCTGTAACCTCTCCCCCCACCTCCTGCTACTTAAGAAGTTACTTAGAGTTCATATCTGTCTCATCCATTTAATGCTGGGTGTGATGTAACGAGGGCTCTTTGCATTCAGTGGAAAGTGGCCAGTTCCCCCGGGGGAGGTGGAATTCACTGGCTGTAATGCCTTCTCCTGCCCGTGGTCCTCACTCGTTGTGTCTCTCTTCTGCTTCTACCATCCCACAGGTGTTCCCGTCCAAGTCTCTAATGTGAAGGATGGGACGCGACACGAGAGCGCGCTGGACCTGTTTAATTATCTGAATGAAATTGCGTAAGTCCGTAAACAGCACCCTTAAATTAACACCCAAAATGTCCTCGCCAACATCATACCCCATCCATGGACTGGAATCACACAAGTTAACTTATTAAATATTCAGGACGGTCTACTCCATATATATTTGAGCAATCTGGACTTTGTTTTTAGAATAGACAGACTGTAAATCTTGGCATATGTGTTGACAGGAGTTAATGGTCAGTATTTAACCCAACTGCTCAAGGTGACTTGGAGTTGGCAAGTATGCAAAACCCAGTCCAAATCCAAATCAGATCTACCAGGCCTCCAACCTACCCCAGTAATCACCCGTTCATCTGAAAATCAACGCCCAATTTCACCCTGACCGACAGCAATGTTGTAAACACCCACAAATTATAATGCTAAATTGAGCCCCAGTCAAAAGCCGTATTTTCCCCAGAATCTGTCTTAATTTAACACCGTGACAACTTGTATCCAAGAAAAACTCAAAACCCCCTCACCTGATCTCCATTACATTCTTCCAAAATCAACACCAAAACCCAGGTCTTCTGTCACCCCACCTAGAGACCAAGCTTCCAGGTGAAGGCCCCTGCATCTTTAATCCATGCAGTACCCCTTTGTAGTGAAATCTAACTTGCTTCCTACCATCTAATATTCAAAACATAGCACTCTAAATGTCAATGTGAAATACTGGCGGGTGCTGAACTCCAGGGAAGATGCCCAAAAGGTTGAAGTCAAAGAGTAGCACTCCAGGGTCACCTGGCATCGGCTTAGTCAGACCCCATCGTTTCGGTTCAGTGCCGTGGACCTTGAGATAGCCGGACCAAAACGTTTGGGGTTTGACTTCAATGTACAGGCCATCCTACCATCGAACCCAGATTTTTTTACCATCCCAGCCCATTAAAGAACCATTCAACGTGGTGTAGCAGAATCACAGTGAGAAGGTCTTGTGATATCTGTGTGCCTTACCATACATGAGAGACAGCTTTGCACTTCATGGACAGATGAAGCATAGGAGATAGAGAGCAGCAGGTTGAGAACAAGCTGTGAATTAAGGCAGAAGGAGCAGCATGGTTGGGCATCTTTTTAGAAAGGAAAGGTATACAGGGATATACCAAATAAGTAAACATGGGAAGGATGTTGACCCCGGGAGAGTTCTGATTACTATTACTGGAGTCAGGAAGGAAGTTATTGATGCCGTTATGAGACAGCATTGGATAATATGTCACTGGGGTTTTTTGTCTGTCTTCCTCTGGATTAATATACGGTAAATACAAATACAGGCAGCCCCCGGTTATCCGCCGGAATCCGTGCCGCAAACCGCCCGTCGGGCAGCAAAATGTCGGATTGCGGATCCAATGTTAATCCGCAGCGGTGAGCGTCGGATAGCGCGTTCCGCGGATAGCGGACCGACGCATAGGGAGGACCATCTGTATAGGAAGAGTATCAGTCGTCTGAATTTAACATAGGTTGAACTTGATGGATATGTCTTTTTTTTTCAACCTCCTCTATGAGGGATACCAATCTTATAATGAGGGATACCCATCTTATAATGAGAGATACCCATCTTATAATGAGGGATACCCATCTTATAATGAGGGATACCCGTCTTATAATGAGGGATACCAATCTTATAATGAGGGATACCCATCTTATAATGAGGGATACCCATCTTATAATGAGGGATACCAATCTTATAATGAGGGATACCAATCTTATAATGAGGGATACCAATCTTATTATGAGGGATACCCGTCTTATAATGAGGGATACCCGTCTTATAATGAGGGATACCCGTCTTATAATGAGGGATACCCGTCTTATAATGAGGGATACCCGTCTTATAATGAGGGATACCCGTCTTATAATGAGGGATACCCGTCTTATAATGAGGGATACCCGTCTTATAATGAGGGATACCCATCTTATAATGAGGGATACCCGTCTTATAATGAGGGATACCCGTCTTATAATGAGGGATACCCATCTTATAATGAGGGATACCCGTCTTATAATGAGGGATACCAGTCTTATAATGAGGGATACCAATCTTATAATGAGGGATACCAATCTTATAATGAGGGATACCCGTCTTATAATGAGGGATACCCGTCTTATAATGAGGGATACCCGTCTTATAATGAGGGATACCCGTCTTATAATGAGGGATACCCGTCTTATAATGAGGGATACCAGTCTTATAATGAGGGATACCCATCTTATAATGAGGGATACCCATCTTATAATGAGGGATACCAATCTTATAATGAGGGATACCAATCTTATAATGAGGGATACCCGTCTTATAATGAGGGATACCCGTCTTATAATGAGGGATACCCGTCTTATAATGAGGGATACCCGTCTTATAATGAGGGATACCCGTCTTATAATGAGGGATACCAGTCTTATAATGAGGGATACCCGTCTTATAATGAGGGATACCCGTCTTATAATGAGGGATACCCGTCTTATAATGAGGGATACGCGTCTTATAATGAGGGATACCCGTCTTATATTGAGGGATACCCGTCTTATATTGAGGGATACCCGTCTTATAATGAGGGATACCCGTCTTATAATGAGGGATACCCGTCTTATAATGAGGGATACCCGTCTTATAATGAGGGATACCCGTCTTATAATGAGGGATACCCGTCTTATAATGAGGGATACCCGTCTTATAATGAGGGATACCCGTCTTATAATGAGGACTACCAATCTTATAATGAGGGATACCCATCTTATAATGAGGGATACCCGTGATTGTGCGTCAGTGAGATAACGCTGTATTTTAGACGGCTATGATGCAGCAGGTCTGTGTATCCGGATGCTTCCTCTGTTATATTTTATAAAAAACAGATGAATAATCTATTGATTTTGCCATAGGCTCCCCCTTCTGGAGACAACGCCTGTCTCTACTTTGCCTTTCACTAATATTATAATAATAATTATTATTATTATTACACCTATGCAAAGTTTTCCTAGTTCGTTGTTTGTACCATTTAAAAAAATAAAATAATCACCGAGTATTTTTGCATATATGTAAAAAAAAATTGCACAACATTTTGAAACAGCTTTGCAAAAACCACCAACATTTCCTGTAACCTATGTAAAAAAAAAAACCTGCCAGATTCCTCAAAACGGGCCCAAAACCCGCTCACGTTCTGCCAGTTTATGTTGAATTTAAGGCGTGCGACTGCGCACAGTTGATTCGCACGCCCTTCTGCTCCGCGTAAATAGTGTCCCTTTTTGGATTGACTATTCCAGGGCAGGACGTAGCAAAGACCTTCATCCGAGACCAGCCTTTGTGGCATTCCCAGTTCCCGAAGCCAAGAATCCTACTTACAATACTTCACACCAATATACGCGTGTCATTACCGCGATTGTGCTTTTTGTTATTATACCGCCGGTCACGCTGGGTCGCTCCTTGGACATTGGGGGTAGTGCGGTTGCAGGGGAGCTGGCGCAGTATGTTGGCGGCCTGTGTGTAATTGGCTGTATCTTTGCAGTGGGAAGCACGGCGTTGGTCGCATAGATATCGTGGAGAACCGATTCATCGGGATGAAGTCACGTGGTACGTTTTCACGGTTGCTCTCAAGTAGAGGTGACCAACCGCGGCTGTCGCCGTTCTGTCCCAAATGGTTTCTAAACGCGGTTATGCCGGAGAAAACGGGGAATAAGACTGGAGAACGGCTGCGGCCAGGGTGAACGAGAGCGCAAATTGTATGATTATTTGTGATAAAAGTGACTGGTGTATAAATACAATATATGAAGGGTTAATTATACAAAACACACAGAAAATGAACCATGAAAAGTGCACCCAGAAATATAAAAAACTTGTGTCGTTAAACCTCATATGAAGAGACGCTCTGATGCTCGTCAGCGTTGATGGCTCAACACCATAAAGATAACATGTAAAGAAAAGGAGACAGCGCACGAGCTCTCAGTGTAACAATGTATCGTTATAATGAAGCACTGTAAGGCGGTATAATATGCACGTGCAGAATAAATCAATTCGTTAACGCAGGGCATGCTTTGGGTACATGTTACCGCTCAGGTGTTAAACGGATCCACTTGGTGTGTGTCAGCTGTCCCCGTGGACTCCCACTCCGGTCACAGCAGAGGTTCTTGTCTCCGGCTGAACAGGGCCCTGAAGAAGTTGAGTAATTCAACGAAACGCGTAGGAGTTTGATGTTATTTTTGCAATTGCTATAATCCCCCTCTACACTGTTGAAGCTTGTCCGGTTAGCTTGCGGAACGTTGTCTGAGCCAGCGCGAGTTGGTAGTCAAGAACGGCGCAACTCAGTGATGTCTCCGTAGCGACGTGGAGCCGTAGCTCACATTGTGAGATTTCACTCCCAGAGCTAGCAGTTTGGGGTTAAATTGTTCTGCCGTATCTCCGCATGGACTGCCGCATATTCTGATATCCACACCCGCGAGTCTACCACCGTGCAGGCGTGTTCCAGTGCTGAGTGCTTACATCTGAGCCCTGTTCAGCCTGATACAAGAACCTGAGTGGGAATCCACGAGGACAGCTGACACACACCAAGTGGATCCGTTTAACATCCGAGCGGTAACATGTACCCAAAACATGCCCTGCGTCACTAATGAATTTATTCTGCACGTGCATATTATACCGCCTTACATTGTTTCATTATAACGATACATTGTTACACTGTCACAGGTCGTGTGCGGTCTTCTTTTCTTTACACGTATGTTATAGGTCCATGTTTTTTTAATTTATTTTTTAGGGATTGGGCCCGACCCTTTTTTTTAATTTTTTTTTTTAGGGATTGGTATTGCAGTTCTCATTTAATCCATGGTTGAGGAGCCTCTTTCTGGCGGTGAAGGGGTAAATTAGTCTAGAACCTGCCCCTGCTATCGTGTAACCAGTTATAGCAAGGGGTGGCCAACTCCACTCCTCAGGAGCCATCAACAGGTCAGGTTTTCAGGATGTCCCTGCTTGAGCACGAGCCACTGAGTCACCTGTGCTGAAGCAGGGACTAACTGAGCCACCTGTGCTGAAGCTGGGACTGATTGAGCCATCTGTGCTGAAGCAGGGATATCCTGAAAACCTGACCTGTTGGTGGCCCTTGAGGACTGCAGTTGCCCCCCCCGTGAGTTATAGCATTGTATGTGTGTCTTGCGTTCTTCAGCAGGTGTATGTATCTGCGCGATAAAAGATGCCTGAAGTGCTATGTCTGGAGATACAGGGACAATGCCGCCACGTACACACGCGTGTGTATTTTACAACTGTGCAGCTAACAATAGAATATCCCCCAGAACCCCCGGCGCCCGAGAACCTGGGGCAGGGGAAATTGCAATCGCTTTCCTGCATATTGTGTCGTCTCACACCCTCATTATCAAATTATGGTTTGTGCTCTGAAGGAGGGCTAATTAAGTGAAGTAAATTAAATCTGTGGGAGGGAAGGAGACGCGGCACGTATGGGCTCTTAATTCTGCCGAAAAAGAACAAAGCGGGGAGGGGGGGGGTCTGTCTTTTTCCGTTTCTTATTAACTCTTTAAATTGAAGACAGAACTAGGAATACCTCATGGTGTAAGGGGTTTATTGTGCCCCGGTCAAAAGGCGCTACTTGCGGCGGGTCTTCTCTGGCGAGGAAAGGGTTCATCTTGCAGCGCCGCGCAGGAGGCGGCGATTTCAGAGGAGTGTGAGCGGACGCGCAATAAAATGGGTGAATGTTCTTCCTCATAAGTCTGCCCTAATCACTGCGGCTTCGGACTCGCTGCAACATTCGTACTGTACCTCCGATAGCAGGGGTCTCAAACTCAGTCCTCAAGGGCTACCAACAGGTCGGGTTTTAAGGATATCCCTGCTTCAGCACAGGTGGCTCAATCAGTGGCTCAGTCAAAGACTGAGCCACTGATTGAGCCATCTGTGCTGAAGCTGGGACTGCTTGAGCCATCTGGGCTGAAGCTGGGACTGATTGAGCCACCTGTGCTGAAGCAGGGATACCCATAAAACCTGGTCTGTTGATGGCCCTTGAGGACTGAGTTTGAGACCCTTGTCCTATAGGTATAAGAGCCACAACTAGACCCCAATAAAAACAATAAGTATACGACCTAGAATTTGCTCGTATGCTTTTTGATTTGCGGCTTTTGGGGCCTAAAACTATGAAACATATCTACATTATTATTAGTTAAACAATATAGGTGGGGAAAGGATTTATTACCAGCCTGCAAGCTTACTGGGAGTTTAAGCCTGAGAGCGTGCCTCTAGTTATCTGATTTGCCCAAAAAAGTGAAGGGAGATATTTATTTCAAGTAAATATTTTATTCTGCTCAAGGATGTCTCCTTTCTCCCCCTTTTGTATCTAAAGCCCTCTCCCACCTAAAACCTCTTCACTGACTGCCCCGCACCTCTGCAGTGTCATTCTCCTCAACATCTCTCACCCACGCACTTACCACAGCTCCCTCCTACTGCCTCTAACTTTTCCCTGCTTACCAATTAGATTGTAAGCTCTGCGGAGCAGGGACTAATGTTACTTTTATGTTTGAAGTTCTTGTTCTCATTACATCTCTTATTATTGTGTCATATTACTGCTGTGACGCACATGGGTGGCACTATGCAAATAAAGGTGTGTGTGTGTGTGTGTGTGTGTGTGTGTGTGTGTGTGTGTGTGTGTGTGTGTGTGTGTGTGTGTGTGTGTGTGTGTGTGTGTGTGTGTATATATATAGGTTATGGTGGGTAAAAAAAAGTGACCAAAACCCTCCACAGTAAAGCATAAAGCAACTGTAAATATTCCTGTATATTCATTTGCATGTCTTAGACAGGTCTGCAACCCTGTCTTTCACCATTATCATTATGTGTGCTCATTTGCATGTCATTTCCCAGAATCCCTTGCTGCAGTGGAAGTGCTGTGTGCTGGGTGATAATGGTGAAAGACAGGGTTGCAGACCTGTCTAAGACATGTAAATGAATATACAGGAATATTTACAGTTGCTATATATATGCTATATGCTATATATACTCTCTCTAGCAGAGGTAAAATGTAGGTTTGCAAATAAGCACGAGTAGCTCCTCTTGACATTCCTTATTTCTGATCTCTGATTCTGTCATCACCTTCCCCTTTGTTTCCCTTAACCTTTTCAATCACTCTCCCCTTATTATCCCATGGTAACCTAACTCCTGTAGCATGTTAGCAACTGTCCCTATATACCAGATTCTCAATGAGACTAGGCCGGATTTTTTTTATTTTATATATATATAATTTTTTGCCTGGAAAAAACCCAGAATCTCTCCCATCCAACACGTCAATGCCAGATCCCTCATTACCTTGCAGAAGGAACCGTGGGGATTTGAGAGTTCCTTACACCAGGGGGGGCTCAACTCCAGTCCTCAACCCCTCCCCCCCCCCCCCCCAACAGGTCAGGTTTTCAGGATATCCCAGCTTCAGCACAGGTGGCGCAATCAGAGGCTCAGTCGAGCCTATGTGCGCCACCTGTGCTGAAGCAGGAACTGATTGAGCCACCTGTGCTGAAGCAGGGATATCCTAAAAACCTGACCTGTTGTTTGCACTTGAGTTCTGGAGTTGACCGCCCCTGCTCTATGCAGATACATCAGAAGGTCCATCTGTCCTTAGCAGTGGGAGGACACGCGTGTGCTGCTGAATCCTCAGAGCAGCGATGCCAGTCACTTCTGTCACTACAGTGGCACCCAAGTGCCTTTTTGGCAAATGTACAGCTTTCCAAACCTCATGCCACGCAGCGCCCCACAAATAATCCCTATTTACAGCATCATCATAATCAGCTGCCAGCCTTGTACAGTACCCACGGTCACACCTAATTCCTCTAGTTAGTGTGTGTATGTGTGTGTGTGTGTGTGTGTGTGTGTGTGTGTGTGTGTGTGTGTGTGTGTGTGTGTGTGTGTGTGTGTGTGTGTGTGTGTGTGTGTGTGTGTGTGTGTGTGTGTGTGTGTGACAGAAAACCTCCACCGTTAGCATATAGCCAATAAAGAATATCACTTGTGAGCACATTCACATGTCTTGGACAGGTCTGCAACCCTGCCTTTCACCATTATCACCTAGAATACAGTGCTCCCACTGCAGCAAGGGATTCTGGGAAATGACATGCAAATGAGCACACGTGTCACCTTTTGCCTGGAATATATATAGTGTTTGTCTTGGTTCACGCTTGGGACAACACGAACATGCATGCGCATCTCTGGTCCTGCACATGTGTGCGCGGATATGCACGCCTTTGACTGTACTGTACATGCATGTCTGCGTGTGTTAGCGTGATCTGTCCCCGTGGTTCCGCTCCTGGGGCTGTAAGCGTGGAGATGGCACATTGATGGCACTCTTTCTCAGAGCCCATGTGGGTGGGTGGCTGCTGTTCCGCTGCTCCTGGCGGCCGCGTCTCTGGCTCTGACTGTCAGCGCACACTGTCAGCGCACGCAGCCCCGCTGCCTTTTAGCTGCAGACAGCTGTCACAGCAAAGAAAATATAAAAATACGAATGATTCCCCCCGCCCTCCGACCCCCCGCTGTGAGCGCTCAATTGGGAATCATATAAAAAAGTGTTGTTAATGTTTTATTTTTTGACAACTTAATCACGTTTCCCAGAATCCTGTGCTCAGGCTGCCTTATTACATCGTTATAGCAGAGGGGCTCAAATCCAGTCCTCAAGCCAACCCCATCCCCCCTGCCCAGCATGTCAGGTTTTCAGGATATCCAAGCCTCAACACAGGGGGCTCCATCAGTCCCTGCTTCAGCACAGGTGGTGCAGTCGAAGACCGAGCCTCTGATTGAGCCACCTGTGCTGAAGCAGGGACTGATTGGGTTACCTGTGCTGAAGCAGGGACTGATGGAGCCACCTGGGCTGAATCAGGGATATCCTGAAAACCTGTGGTGGGGGCGGGGGGGGGGGGGGGCTTGCTAACGATGGGTCCTGTAACTGAAGAGGTCCAAGTTTGCCCTCAGAAGATGCACCACATCATAAATCCATGGGGATAATCGGGGGGCTTCTGAGAGTCAACAAGTGTAAGCGTGGAACCTTTTAACCGAGACAGAGCACACGGCTAATTTAAAGGCTGCCAACAGGTTACATGTGGAAGGGGATCTCCGCTGCAAACTTCGGCCAAAAATGTGCCTCAGGCAGAAAGCATAATGACAAACAGTGGAGGTGAATTGCTCATGGAGAATGACCCTTATACTGCAGGGTGACATCGTGACACAGGGTCCAGAAGAACCTCTCTTGGGTCACCCGATATTGGGAGAAACATGCCATAGGTTCCTTCCGTTTGTGTATCTCTGCTGTGTCACCACGAATTATTTGTCATCTTAACTCTGTGCCCAGGACATACGTGAAAGCGAGAGGTAACTCTCACTGCATTACTTCCAGGTGACACGTTATAAATAAATGGATTGGCTCCGTGAGCCTCTGAATCACGATGTCGCCTCACAATTGGTACAACACACTTGTCTGGCATCGGCCGGGAAAGGAGCAGGTAGACTCCCTCTGTAACCCGTTTCACACCTTTTTATTTTCGTGGTGAGCGGGCAGACAGGGAAGCAAGTAATCTTCGAGGCACTGAAAATGGCAAGGTTTTAACCTCTTCACCCTGGAAGCCAGTTTTGCGGTTGGCTTAGCACATGATCTTTGATGACAACTATAGGCTTTAATAAGCTTTCAAGATGTCACGCGGGTCAGTGGCAAATAGACATCCCTGCAGTACAGTCCCTAAGTGTAAGATTACATGACATTTAACCACTGCGGCGCTCCTCTGCCGTAACTCTGAGTAGATTAAACAAATGATACTGCCCCAGAATCGCGGCTGAGCCCCGGGGCTGACTTGGGTGCTGTGTGATGGAATCCGTCAAGGAATTTGGCAAATGCCTCTTGAATAGTACGAACCAAAAAAGTCTTTGATGTGTCTAGCTCAGGGATGGGCAACGCCAGCCCGCAAGGGCCACCAACAGGTCAGATTTTTTTTAAGCTATCCCTGCTTTAGCACAGGTGGCTCAATTAGAGGCTCAGCCTTTGACTGCACCACCTGTGCTGAAGCAGGGATATCCTAAAAACCTGACCTGTTGGTGACGCTTGAGGACTGGGGTTGCCCACCCCTGTTCCTGCCATGGTGACATTAAACCAGTGTTCACAAACCGTATGGGACTAGTTTGTTCCGAGCTCCTTTTACCACGGGAAGTGCTATGTCCCATAACAGGGGGACAAGAGTGACTCTCAGCACCAACCGCTGCCCCTCTTACCAACAGACGTCTCCACTTTTGAGACTGTCAAATGGGCCCGAAAAACGGCCAACAAAGGAAACGTGTCAATCAATGTTGGGACGCCAGGCGCTGACGGAGAGGAGAATTGCGTTACCCCGAGGTCAGCTCGGCACGCAGTTCCCTTCCCAGTCGGGTAAATGTTGACGCTGCAGAGGGCACAACCTTGTCAATTCAAGGAATTCACCTGCCAGTCTGCTGTCTCCATTCCAACAACACAGACTCCACGCTAAGTGAGCAGCAAACCTCGGCCCCTGTTCGGCGCTGCTCTGTCGCACCACGCCGCCAGCCTTACAATCTCTCGCTTTTTAAATATTATTATTTTCTTGCAGCTTATGCTTGGGCAAAAGAGAAAGAGAATGCAGAGGGGGGGGGGGGGGGGTGGAAGCAGAGGGGGAGGGGGTGGGGGAGAGAAGCGTTATTTAAAGGCCTGTCCCCACCATGCCTCCTCTCCTTAGCTCTGGCTTTAATTGCAGCCTTTCAGCGGGAGTCCAGTGGGCTTGCGACGGTGGTGCGATCAGTTCCTGAAACCTGTCATTTCAGCCTCTTCAAAGAAGAGGAATCTAGACATTTTCACCGCAAGGTGCGAAGTGCTCTGTCTTTGCCCCCAGCAGGGAGGTAATCACACACACACCGCACCAAGCTGGGACTGAATGAAGTCCGACTGCATTTCTTCTGTCACTGGCCTCATTAGCGGTGTCATTTGCTAGCAATTTGGAGCTTTATGTATCACTCTCTCTCTCTCCCTCTCCTCCCTCCTCCTGCCTGGAAACGTGGCTAGGTATCTACGAGACGCCGGCTGGAACCATTCTGTACCAGGCTCATTTAGACATCGAGACGTTTACCATGGACCGCGAGGTGCGGAAAATAAAGCAACAGCTGTCGCGCTCCTTTGCTGAGCAGTGTTACAACGGTACGTGAACGCGGACTCAGCCACGTGGGCGCCATCGGAATGGGGGGCTATGGCACGGCAGGTTGTGTTCCAGGTGTTTGGAGGGGTCATTAAGGGCTTCCCCACTTCTCAATTATGTTCATTGCAACACATTAAGGCAGTGGTTCCCCACGCCAGTACTCAAGACCCCCCCACAACCCCCAACAGGTCAGGTTTTAAGGATATCCCTGCTTCAGCACAGGTGGCTCAGTCAAAGACTGAGCCACTGATTAAGCCACATATGCTGAAGCAGGGACTGATTGAGCCACCTGTCCTGAAGATGGGAGTGATTGAGCCATCTGCACTGAAGCAGGGATATCCTCAACCTGACCTGTTTGAGGGTGGGGGGGATTTGAGCCCCCCTGGGGCAGATGAGGCCTGCTGCCCCACCATGGTGTAACACATACCGGAGATCAAACGGCAGGTTAAACAAGAGTTGCTATGGACTTTGCTGTCCCACCGATTACGGTCTGTATATTATTATTCTTTACGTGTATGGCACTAACATATTCCACAGCGCAGTACAATGTGGGAGGGAGGACAATAACATGGTGTGACAGATATGTCAAGGCAAACTGAGAAAATAATGAGGTCCCTGCCCCAAGGAACTTACAATCTAGAACTAGAGGGGAGTCACGAAGTGATATTCTTGGTGGTAAGTTTGCTGTAAAATACCCCGTGCCATAGTTATCAAACCGTTCTAACCAATCAGATGGACCTTGGCCTATTCTCTTGCATAAGCTGGGATGTACCTTAGGACAAAGACCCGTTGAATGTTCTCATTATTGGGGGGGTCCCTCCAACAGTGCCGGACCGAGAGAGTAACGCGCTCGTGCAGGTCGCCCCCTCATCCTCCTGTCACGTGGCGACGCGGTGCCATCACAACGGGACGCCGCGTGACGTCCCGTTGTCATGGAAACGCGGCGAGACGCTGGAAGGGGCGGCAAAAAAAAAGGGTAAGTGCGAGCGCGCGCTCGGACCCCCATCTTTAAAAAGTCAGAGTCCTGCACGCGTCGGAGCAGCAAGGGATGGCAGTGATGAGAGCGCTCGGCCGCGCCGCTCCGTCAATGCCCCGCGCGGCCGAGGGCCCTGGTCAATGTCCCGTTGCTGCTGCCGCTCCGAGTCCCGCGCATCCCACTCCAAAGCGCCATCTTTAAATGTCCTTCGGCATTGACAAGGCTGCGCAGGACTCGGGCATTTTAAAGATGGCGACCCAGGCGGTATTACAGCTAGTCCCACGCGTACTGGAGGCACAATCTAATGTCTTGTAGTGTTAATCTTTTATTAGTATGGCGCCAACATATTCCGTGGCGCAGTACAAAGTGGGAGGTCAATCACCTTGTATGATAAGAGTCTATATATGTGAAGACAAACAGACAATATGAAGTCGGTCCCTCTCCCCAGGAGCTTACAATCTATAAGGAGGAGAGTGGAGACACAGGGAAGACTGTATATATTGCATGTATACTAGTTTTATATCATCAATAGGTC